>NW_005355554.1:205778-212923 GCF_000412655.1 Myotis brandtii
ACAAGAGACCTACCTCAGAACAAATGACTCACACAGACTGAAAATGAAGGAAAGGAAAAAAATTTTCCAGGCCAATGGAAAAAAATATAAATTTGGGGTAGCAATACTCATATCAGACAAAATAGACTTCAGAGTGAAGGCCATAACAAGAGCTAGGGAAGGCCACTTCATAATACTAAAGGGCTATATACAACAAGAGGATATAACTCTGATAAATATATATGAACCCAATATAGGAGCACCTAAATATATAATAAAACTTCTGGAGGACTTAAAAGGAGAGAGAGACAGCAATACAATCATAGTAGGGGACTTTAATACTCCAAACACTTTATTGATCTTCTAGTAAAAAAATCAACAAGGAAACAGCAAACCTAAATGACACACTAGTTCAGATGGAATTAATTGACTTTTCAGAACATTTCACCAAAGCTACAGAATATACATTCTTCTTAAGTGCACATGGGACATTTTCAATGATAGACCACATGTTTGGACACAAGCTAAATTTCTACAAATTCAAGATTAAAATCATGTCAAGCATCTTCTCAGATCACAGTGTCATAAAATTAGAAATCAGCTATAATAAAAACACTAAAAAACATTCAAACACATGGAGTCTAAATAGCATGCTGTTAAAAAATGAATAGTTTACCAAAGAGATCATCAAGTAGAAATAAAAGAAGAAATAAAAGACATCCTGGAAACAAATGAAAATGAACATACAACAACCCCAAATGTATGGGACTCAGCAAAAGCAGTCCTGAGAGGAAAGTTCATAGCACTACAGGCCTCCTCAAAAAATAAGGAAAACTTCTAATAAGCTATCTAACCCAACAACTTAAATAATTAGAAAGAGAACAACAAGAAAAAACCAGAGTAAGTAGAAGGGAGAAAATAATAAAGATCAGAGCAGAAATAGATGACATAGAGACCAAAAAACCAAACCAAAACAAAACAAAATAATACAAAAGATCAATAAAACCAAGAGCTAGTTTATTGAAAGAATAAACAAGATTGATGAAGTTCTAGCCAGACTCACCAGGAAACAAAAAGAGAGGACTCAAACAAAGTCAGAAATGAAAGGGGCAAAGAAACAACTGACACCACAGAAATACAAAGGATCATAAAAAAAAATTACTATGAATGACTGGGAAACCTGGATGAAAGGGACATATTCTTAGAAAAGGACAATATTCCAAAAATCAATCAGGAAGAATCAGAAAACCTGAATAGTGTGATAACTACTGATGAAATTGAATCAGTAATAATTAAAAAAAAACACCTTCCAGAAAACAAAAGCCCTGGTCCAGACTGGACTTCACAGGGGAGTTTTACCAAACATTCAAAGAAGAAATAATACCTATCCTCCTCAAATTATTCCAAAAAATTCAAGAGACAGGAGCACTTCCAAGCTCTTTCTATGAGACAGTATTATCCTAATTCCAAAACCAGACAAAGACATTGCAAAGAAAGAGAATTATAGGATATAGAATTATATCCCTGATGAACAGAGATGCTAAAATCCTCAATTAAATATTATCAAATCAGATCCAGCAACACATTAAAAAGATTTATTCCAGGGATGTAAGGCTAGTACAGTATTCACAAATCAATAACTGTGATACATCACATAAACAGATTACAAGACAAAAAGCACATGATCATATCAATTGATGCAGAAAGAGAATTCGATAAAAAATAATACCTATCCTCCTCAAATTATTCCAAAAAATTCAAGAGACAGGAGCACTTCCAAGCTCTTTCTATGAGACAGTATTATCCTAATTCCAAAACCAGACAAAGACATTGCAAAGAAAGAGAATTATAGGATATAGAATTATATCCCTGATGAACAGAGATGCTAAAATCCTCAATTAAATATTATCAAATCAGATCCAGCAACACATTAAAAAGATTTATTCCAGGGATGTAAGGCTAGTACAGTATTCACAAATCAATAACTGTGATACATCACATAAACAGATTACAAGACAAAAAGCACATGATCATATCAATTGATGCAGAAAGAGAATTCGATAAAATTCAACATTTTTAAAATAAAAACTCTCAGCAAAATGGGAATAGAGGGATCATACCTTAATATAATAAAAACCAGATATCACAAACCTGCAGCCAACATCATACTCAATGGGAAAAAAATAAAATAAAACAAAAATTAAAAAGGAACAAGACAGGGGTGCTCACTTTCACTACTCTTCTTCAACATAGTACCAGAAGTCTTAGCTATAGTGATCAGACAAGAACAAGTAAGAGACATCCAAATTGGAATGGAGAAAGTCAAACTATCATTATTTGCAAATGACATGATATTGTACATAGAAAACCCTAAAGACTCCATAAACACACTTCTAGATTTAATAAATGAATTCAGCAACATAACAAGCATACAAAATTAATGCAGAAATTGATGCCGTTTTTATACAACAATATGGAGCTCTCAGAAAGAGAAACTAAAAAAGCAATCCCTTTTACCATTGCAAGAAAAAATTTAAGATACTTAGGAAAAATTTAACCAAGGTGGTAAAAGACCTATACTCAGAAAACTATAGGACATTGAAAAAAGAGATAGAGGAAGATATAAACAAGTGGAAGAATATACTATGCTCATGGATTGGTAGAATCAACATAATTAAAATGTCTATACTATCCAAAGCAATTTATAGATTCAATGCAATCCCTATTAAAATACAAATGACATATTTTACAGATCTAGAACAAACACCCATAGAATTTACCATTATATGAAAATAAAAAAATACCCCTGAATAGCACAGCCATCTTGAGAAAGAACAACAAAGTTGGAGGAGTCACAATACCAGATATCAAGTTATACTACAAAGCCACTGTGCTCATGACAGCCTGGAGCTGGCACAAGAACAGACATATAGACCAATGGAACAGAACAGAGATCCCAGAAATTGGTCCAAGCCACTATGCTCAATTAATATTTGAAAAAGGAGGCAAGAGCATACAATGGAGTAAAGATAGTCTCTTCAGTAAATGGTATTGGGAAAATTGGATTGATACATACAAAAAATGAAACTAGACCACCAATTTACACCATACTCAAGAATAAACTCAAAATGGATAAAAGACGTAAATGTGAGAGGTAAAACCATAAAAACCTCAGAAGAAACCATAGGCAGCAATCTCAGATATCTATGATAGCAATTTGTTTACCAATACATCTCTTAGGACAATGGAAATTAAGAAGAAAATAAACAAATGGACTATGTCAAAATAAAAAGCTTCTGCACAGCAAAAGAAGCCATCAACAAAATGACAAAAGAGCCCAGTTCATGGGGAACAGATTTTCTAATAATACATTTGATAAGGGGTTAATCTCCAAAATATATAAGAATCTCATACAACTTAACAAAAGGAAGACCAAGAATCCAATTAAAAAATGGGCAAAGAACCTAAACAGACACATCTCTACAGATAGCTAAGAGATATATGAAAAAATGCTCAAAGTCACTAATCATCCAAGAGAAGCAAATCAATACGACAATGAGCTATCACCTCACACATGTCAGAATGGTTATCATCAACAAATCAACAAACAACAAGTGCTGGCAAGGATGTGGAGAAAAGGGAATCCTTGTCCACTTCTAGTGGGAATGCAAACTGTGCAGCCACCGTGGCAAACAGTATGGCGTTTCCTCAAAATATTAAAAATTGAACTCCCATTTGACCCAGTGATCTCACTTCTAGGAATATATCCTAAGAGACCAGAGACACCAATCAGAAAGAATATATGCACCCCTATGTTCATAGCAGTTTAACTTACAATAGCTAAGATCTGGAAATAGCCCAACTGCCCATCAGAAGATGAGTGGCTAAAAAACTGTGGTACATTTACTAGTACACAATATATTACTATGCAGTTATAAAATAGAAAGAACTCTTACCTGTTGCAACAGCATGGATGGACCTGGAAAGTATTATGCTAAGGGAAATAAGCCAGTCAGAGAAAGATAAGTATCACTTGATCTCACTTATATGTGGAATCTAATGAATAAAATATTTCCAGATACATAGAAAGGTGGAACAGACTGTTGAACCTCAGAGGGAAGGTGGGGGAGGGTGGATGGATGGGAAGAGATCAACCAAACAACTTGTATGCCTATACGCATAACCTATGGACACAGACAACAGGGTGGTGAAGGCCTGAGGTGGAGTGCAGGGGTGGGCTAGAAGAGGTCATTGGGGAAGTAAAGAGGACATATGTAATACTTCTAACAATAAAGATAAAAATAAAAGAAAAAGAAAGAAATCTCTTTGTCTTGTCGGATATGCAGGTGGGGAGTCTTTGCTGTCTTCTAAAGCATGTTTTGGCTCCTACAGGAGAGTGAGCAGACCCCTTTCTTCCTTGTTAGGGGAGTAGGTTGGGAGAGGGCTTAGTCTGAGCAAGAGAGTGGGCATCCAGGCTGCAGGAGATGGTTGCCACTTCTCCTCAAGCTGCTGTGTGTGAAACTCAGGCATCCTTACACACCCAGGAGTGTGGAGTTACTCTTTCTACTAGTAGATCCCACTGCCCTTCCTGGTACCTACTAGAATGGAGGTGCTCACTCGGCGAGCTTCTTGGAGGCACTGAATTCTTCCAGGTCCTCACAGCTCCTATTCCCTGGCCCACTCCCTTCCCCTGTTGGCGCTCACCTTTCCTGCAGAATCAGTGACAGGCTCTGAGACTGGCACAGAAGGCCCTGACCTACTGCTGTCCTCCAGTTGTGAGTGCAGCAGGCTCTTCCTGCCAGCACATGGGGAAGTGTCCTGCCTCTCAGAACTCAGAGGCAGGAAGCCCAGGGAGGGGGGCCCAAGGGTGACAACTTAAAGAGACAGGAACATTCACCAGTGAGGCAGTGGGATGGGAAATGTCCACTGGGAAACATGGCTTTGGACTGCAGTGATGTTCTCAGAAGGTCCCTGTGACACCAGCACTTGTCCCCTCAGGGGCTATAACCTCAGGGGAGAAGAGCATTTTAGGTTTGTGAGGCCTGTTTTCACTTCTAGCCTTGATCACGAATCTTAACCGCGTTTGCCTTTTAGGTCTTTTCCTATAAAATGGACTCTTGAGAGCCTCCTTCCCTGGGAGAGTGCCATGAAGGTGGTCCTGGTGCCAGGAATCATCTGCAAAGTCTCCTGGTTCTCAAAGGAAAGGAAGGCCTTTTCACTATTAAAAATGGGAGAACAGGGAGAGGATGAACACTTTCCTTCAGGGCTTACTCTAGGCATCTCTGTAGGTCTCTCCCACCAGAGGGTCATGAGAAAGGTGGGGAAAATAGCCAGTAACTGTGTGGAGGGAGGGAAGGGGGCTACAACAGGATTATGCTGATAGGGGGCCTGACCTGGTTAGGTCATTAACAAGGATGTGACCATGCCTAACTCACTCACACTCTCTGAGTTGACTTTTCCCATATATAGTGAGGGGTTTCACTTAGTGTGAAGCTAAGGGGCTGGGGTTTAATTTCACCCATTCGTGCCAGCTCCTTATCTCTAGTGAAGAATCCAACTCCCACTAACTCCACCTAGTTTCCCCCCAGCTTTCTTGAGATATGATTGACATGTAACATTGTGTAAGTTTAAAGTATTTGACATGTTGATTTGACACATTTATATATTAGAAAAAATAATCACCACCTTAGCATTTGCTAACACCTGTATCAGGTCCCATATTTACTATAAGTTTTCTGTGGTGAGAACATTTATGATCTATTCTCTTAGCAACTTTCAACTACATAATACAGGATTATTAACTGCTAGAGGCCTTATGCACAAAATTCATGCAAGAGTAGGCCTTCCTTCCCCAGCTGCCAGTACTGGGTTCCTTCTGGCACCCAGGACCCGGGCTTCCCTCCAGCCAATGGCAGGCACCTGGGACCTGGGCTTCCCTCTGGCTCTGGCATCATCAGGAAGGACCTCTGGAATGATGTCCAATCTAATATTATACTTTTACTAGAGGCCCGGTGCACAAAAATTTGTGCAGTTGGGGGGGGGGGCCCCCCCCCCGCCCCCCCGCGCCCCCCCCCCCCTCAGGTCCGAGCCACCTGCATCCTTTTACACCAGCCTGGTTACTACAACAGCCTACTTCCTGAGAAAACCAAGGTCTTGTCACAGACTTCTCTTTTTTACCTTAAAATTGTTCTGTGAAGTCACCTGTTTCCTCTTTCTCTTGTGGGTATATTTTCTTTTAAAACAGATCATTTACACACAGTAAAATGTCCAGATCTTAAATCTACAGCTTGATAAAAAGTTGTTGTTTTTTTGTCAATCCTCACCAGAGGATATTTTTTCCATTATTTTACAGAGAGAGTGGGAGGGAGGGAGAATGGGAGGGGAGGGGCAGAGAGAGAGAGAAACATCAACTGGTTGCCTCCCGTACACACCCCCACCAGGGGTGGGAGCGAACCTGAAACCCAGGTATGTCCCCTTGACTGGGAATCAAACCCAAGACCCTAACCATGGAGCAACACCAGCCAGAGGGCTTGATACAATTTTACCTGTGTACCCCAAAACCAAGATGCAGAATGCTTCATCACCCCAGAAAGTCCCCTCCCATGTCTTCTCCATGAGTAGTCCTGCAGAGAGCCACTATTCTGACTTCTTTAACCATAGATGTTTTGCCTGTTTTTTAAAGTTCATATAAATGGACTCCTGTGTAAATGATTTTATAAATGTTTTCCTGATTCAGGTACTTTCCTATTTATGACAGAAAAATTTAGAAAATGAGAAGAAACAAAACATTTCATAATACCACACTGCCAGAGATGTCCATTGTTAATATTCTTCCTAGACTTTGTTGTATATAAAACTTCTTTTTACAGAAATGGAATACTGTAAATATTGTATTATCTCTATTTGACACATTTCTTTTATATCTTTTTAATGGCTATGCAGCATTTCACTGAATGGATATACCATAAATTGATAAAAATCCTCTTGTGACATTTAGGTGATTAAACTTTTTTTTTTTTTGCTTTTCTAAATAGCAGGCTGATAATCTTGCAGTTAAATGTGCATGTCCATGCTATTTTTTCAGGGGAAAAAAAAATCCAGGATGTGAGGTTACTGAGTCAAAATAGGAACGGGAATTTTTCCTTTTTTATTGATTAAAAATATAT
>NW_005355554.1:213196-214124 GCF_000412655.1 Myotis brandtii
ATAGTTGCTTAGAGTTGCAGCTGAGAGGCCGGCAAGTGAGGCGGGGAACATTCGAGTCAGCCGTGACTGGAGCAAGCAAGCCTCCCTGCTCGCTTCAGTGCATGGCTGCCGGCCGCCATCTTGGCTGACAGTTAATTTGCATAAGGATATGCTGATTAGCCAATGGGAAGGGTAGCGGTCGTACGCTAATTACCATGTTTCTCTTTTATTAGTGTAGATTATTATATATTATTATAGACTAGAGGCCCGGTGCATGAAATTTGTGCACTGGGGGAAGGTGTCCCTCAGCCCAGCCTGCACCCTCTCCAATCTGGGACTCCTCGGGGGATGTCTGGTTTAGGCCAGCAGTCAGACATCTCTCTCACAATCTGGGATTGCTGGCTCCCAACCGCTCAGCTGCCTCTTGTCTGATTGCCCCTAACCGCTTCTTCCTGCCCTCCTGATCACCCCCTAACCACTCCTCTGTCAGCCTGATCAATGCTTCTCTCCTGCCGGCCTGATCACCCCCAACTGCCCTCCCTTGCTGGCCAGATTGCCCCTAACTGCCCTCCCCTGCTGGCCCGGTCGCCCCTGCTGGCCATCTTGTGGCTGTGGGCGCTGCCATCTTTGAGGGCAGGGCAGTCAATTAGCATATTCCCTCCTAATTGGCTGTGGGTTCCACCATCTTTGCAATGGCGTGAGGGTCAATTACCATATTCCCTCTTTATTAGATAGGATAATCACTATGCTGTGTATTTGATCTCCAGAACCTATGCATCTCTAACTGGTATTTTGTACTGTTTAACATTTCCCCATTTCTCCCATGCACTAGCCCCTGGTAATCAGGGTGTGATTCCCGGTCAGGGCACATGCCTGAATTGTGGGCTCAATCCCCAGTAGGGGGTGTGCAGGAGGCAGCCAATTGATGATTCTCTCTCATTATTGATGT
>NW_005355554.1:214324-215784 GCF_000412655.1 Myotis brandtii
GATATTGAGCGCCCAACCTACACTAACCTTAACCGCCTTATTAGCCAGATTGTGTCCTCCATCACTGCATCCCTCAGGTTTGATGGAGCCCTGAATGTTGATCTGACTGAATTCCAGACCAACCTGGTGCCCTATCCCCGCATCCACTTCCCTCTGGCCACATATGCCCCTGTCATCTCTGCTGAGAAAGCCTACCATGAGCAGCTTTCTGTAGCAGAAATCACCAATGCGTGCTTTGAGCCAGCCAACCAGATGGTGAAATGTGACCCTCGCCATGGTAAATACATGGCTTGCTGCCTGTTGTACCGTGGTGACGTGGTCCCCAAAGATGTCAATGCTGCCATTGCCACCATCAAGACCAAGCGCAGCATCCAGTTTGTGGACTGGTGCCCCACTGGCTTCAAAATTGGCATTAACTACCAGCCTCCCACTGTGGTCCCTGGTGGAGACCTGGCCAAAGTACAGCGAGCTGTGTGCATGCTGAGCAACACCACAGCTATTGCTGAGGCCTGGGCTCGCCTGGACCACAAGTTTGACCTGATGTATGCCAAGCGTGCCTTTGTCCACTGGTACGTGGGTGAGGGCATGGAGGAAGGAGAGTTTTCTGAGGCCCGTGAGGACATGGCTGCCCTTGAGAAGGATTATGGGGAGGTTGGAGCAGATAGTATTGAGGGAGAGGATGAAGGTGAGGAGTACTAACCTGTCAGCTGCGATGTTACACTCCAGTGTCTTGGGATTGTCTTATTTCTGTTGTTCTGTGAAGTCTGTTGTGTCCTAAACTTTGCAATAAAGTGGTTTTCATTTTGAATGTCAAAAAAAAGTGGTATCATATAGTATTTATTATCCTCTGCATAACTAGTTTCACTTAGCAAATGCTCATAAGTCCATGCAAATGGAAACATGTTCTTCTAATCCTCATGGTAGAATACACACATACACACACACACATACACACACACACACACGTCAAAAGTAGCTATGCAGTTGTGAGTATTCAAAATACAGTTTATTCCTATATGATTATTTATTGTTTCTTGTATTGTTTCTTGTACTCACAACTGTAAATGTTTTTCCCACCCCTGTAGATATATATCTCTCACATAATCTTTATCTCTGTAGACAGGGTGTTTCCATATCTTGGCTATTGTGAATAATGCTGCAATGAACATGGGAGTACAGATGGCTTTTCCAGATCCTGTTTTCATTGCCTCTTGATAGATTTCCATATGGATCATGGAGAGTTTTTTTTTTTGATAACTCTCCATACTGTCTTCCATAGTGACTGCACCAATTTATATTCCCACCAATAGTGTATAAGGTTTCCCCTTTCTCCAAATCCTCACCTACACTTATAATATTTTATCTATACTAATAAAAGGGTAACATGCAAATTCACCATCACTCTGCAACAACGATGGCAGTGCCCATAGCCACAAAGATGGTGGCGCTGGCCAGAGCCA
>NW_005355554.1:215851-220231 GCF_000412655.1 Myotis brandtii
CTTCATCGCCCCAGCGATGAAGGAAGCCAAGCCTCCCGCAAGCCCTGGCCAGCTGCAGAGGGCCTGGCTCTGGGCGGTGGCCACAGAGCCAGCTGGGGCAGGCGGGATGCTTGGCTTCTCTCAGGCTTGAGGGTTGGCTTCCTTTGTAGCCCCAGCTGGCTCCTTGGCTGCCACCCAGACAAAGCCATAGTGGCAGGGCCGAGGCAGAGGCAGTTACAAGCAATCAGGCCAGGAGGGGAGGGCAGTTGGTGGTGAACAGGCTGGTGGTGGGGACAGTTGGGGGTGATCAGGCTGGCGGGGGATGGCAGTTAGGGGTGATCATCCTGGCAGGGGCGCAGTTGGGGGCAATCAGGCCAGCAAAGGTGGGCAGTTGGGGGTGAGCAGGCTGGTATGCAGAGTGGTTAGGAATGATCAGGAAGGCAGGAAGGTGAGCTGTTAGGAGCCAGTGGTCCTTGATTGTGAGAAGGATGTCCTACTGCCTAAACTGGCAGTCAGGCATTGCTGAAGGGGTCCCAGATTGGAGAGGATGCAGGCCGGACTGAGGGACACCCCCCGCTCCCCCCTCCGCTGTCCCCCCATGCATGAATTTCGTGCACCTGGCCACTAGTCTTTTACATAGTAGCCATTCTAACAGGTGTGATATCTCATTGATGTTTTGATTTGCATTTTCCAGATAATTTGTGATATTTGGCACCTTTTCTTGTGGCCATTAATATGTCTTTTTAGTAAAAATGTCTATTCAGTTTCTCTGCCCATTTTTTAAAATTGGAGTGATTGGGGTTGTTATAGATTTATATGATTTCCCTATATATTTTGGATATAAACCACTTATCAGATATATGGCTGACTCCCATTCTATAGATTGCCATTTCATTTTGTTGATAGATTCCTCTGCTGAGCAAAAGATTTTTACTTTGATGTAGTCCCATTTATTTGTTTTTGCTTTTGTTTCCTTGCTTTTGGTGTCAAATCCAATCATTGCCGCAATCAAAACCCCTTTTGTTTTCTTCTAGGAAATTTATGGTTTCAGATCATATGTTGAAGTCTTAATCCATTTGGAGTTGAATCTTGTGTATGGTGTCAGATTGGAGTCCAATTTTATTCTTTTGCACATAGCTATCCAGTTTTCCCAGCACCACTTATTGAAAAGACTATCTTTTTCCCATTGTATATTCTTTATTCATTTGTTGTAAATTAATTGACCATTTATTTCTGGGGTCTCAGTTTTCTTCCACTGATTATTATGTCTGTTTTTATGCCAATACCACACTGTTTTGATTAGGATGGCTCTGTAATATAGTTTGAAACCAGATGTGCGATGCCTCCAGCTTTGTTATTCTGTCTTAAGACTGCTTTAGCTATTCAGGAACTTTTGTGTTTCTATAAACATTGTAGAATTGTCTGTTTCTATTTCTGTGGAAAATGCCATTGGAATTTTTTTTTGTTGTTAAAAGAACCTTTATTATACGTTTATAGTAGCCCCTCGTGTTCTCATGCTTTCTTGCCAGATGCCTTGGGAGCAGCAGGTGCTTTCTGGGCTGGGGCTTTCGGACCCTTTTGAGCTTTTGGAGGCGCTGCCTTCTGCCCTGCAGGTTTCTGGGCGGGAACCTTCTGGGCTGGAGACTTCTTGCCTGCAGTGGTCACCTTTTTTGCTGGAACCTTTGCAGCAGCTGCAGCGGCACCTTTAGCAGCAGGTGCTTTTTTGGGAGAAGCTTTCAGGAGAGCTGCCTTTTGAAGCTTCCTAACTTCAAGCTTTTTTATTCGGTTCCTCATTTTCTTTGCCTTCATTGCTTTGTAACGATCAAAATCTGTCATCTTGGCTTTCTTTTCTCTGGCTTCAATCTTCTTGGCCCATCTTGTGGCTGCCCATTTTGTATTGAGGTCTGCCTTCTCCCAGGCTTGTCGAACATACTTCTGGAGGGCACTGTGTGGGAACTTAAGGATGAAGTCAGTGAGCTGCATGCATTTGAAAGGCATAGCCTGTCTCCTTACTTGAGTGCAAGGTCCATCAACCAAAGCCCTGTTCTGATCGATAACATCTACGATCTCAACCAGCTTCCCGGCATGAGGCCCGAAGGAGACGTAGGCCACCCGGCCAACCTCCACGAAGCGCCTGAACACCATGTTGGCGGCGCTCGGCGAGAAGGAACGAGGCCCACCCAACCGTGCGCATGTGCCCAAAATTGGCTTTTAAATTTCCGCTTAAATAAACATCCCTGTCCTAGCAGGGACACCAATTTCCTTTGTGGGGCTAGAGCCACCAGCCTCAGAGCCCTTCCTCCCTCTGAGCACTCTTGGTCGCCTGCCTCCCAAGTCCTCCCAAACCCAGGATAATGAGTGCTTTCCCAGCTCTGCTGATTTATTGGTCCACAATTATGATTTATAAATACCCACAAAGAAGAACACCAAGCAATTTAAACTTCTGCTTTGGCCTCTTTGGCAGTGTTTTTAATTGATGTGAGCTTGGAGAGAAGAGACATGTAGGAGGGAAGAGAGTTTTCCACAGCTCCTGCTCAAAAATTATGCCTTCCTGCCCAGGCGGGGACCATCTCAGTAGCTAGGAGGACGGGGGAGGGGAGGGGGACTGGAAACTGTGTTTCGTAAACAGAGGCATAGTGTCAGCATTTGAAACTTCTCAGAATCATACTCTGGGACTGGGGAAACCATCAGCGCTCTTATTTCCTGGGGAATATGCTGAGGCCTAGAAAAAGTGAGGTGTTTGCACCAAGTCCTTCTTTAGGTTTCTCATGCTGTTCTGTTTAGGGCAATATTTAAAATTTCCCAGGGCCCAACAGCAGTTTCAACTAAGACATAGATAAAGAATTTTACTTTTTCTCTTATTGGTTTTACTTTTCCGGCTTATGTTTATTTACAGTTTAAGAAGAATCTTGGCTGGACGATTGTTTTTCCCCCCAAATTATTTTGAACCAAATTACTTTTCCTTCCCACATACCCCACGGGCAGCCATCACCTCCATGTGCCTCCTGTTGTTCCATTTACCTGCCAGGAAGAAAGACAAAGGGTGGGTTCCCATCTTTCTGGCTGGGACTCAAAGCTGTTAAGGAGGCAAAGGTCAGACTTCCTCGCAGTCCTGGGATGGGACTGCGGGCTGAGGCAGGGCTCTCATTCGCCATTCTGCAGGCTTTGTGCCCATCTGCTCTCTGGGGCTGTCTCAGATCGGCCGCATGAATCTCGGGATGGACGCCAGTACCTTCAAGTTTTATACCATGTGCGGCCTCCAAGAGGGCTTTGAGCCTTTTGCTGTCAACATGAACCGAGATGTTGCAATGTGGTTCAGCAAGCGCCTCCCAACGTTTGTCAACGTGCCGAAGGATCATCCCCAGATAGAGGTAATGTTACACATCGTGGGCGAACCTGGCAGGGCACATGGGCCAAGGCACTAAGCTCCTGCTAATGCCCCTGGCACAGGGCAGCTGCTTACCTAAGCCCATGCCCTGGCTGCTTACCAGCCTCCTCCTTGCTGGCCCGCAGAGCTGTCGTTGCAGACACCTTAATTGGGGCAGCTCAGTGGCATCTTACAGATGGCAACCGTCTTGCAGACATACCCTTTGCAGCTCAGGCTCCAAGCCTTTGGGCCACTGTGTTTTCTCCAGGCATCCCTGGACTGCCATTGTCATAGTAACACAGTATTCAGAGACCTTAAATGTCGTTTTCCTTAAAAAGGTCAGTGCCTGTTAAGATGTCCTGGACATGCTTCTCCTCTGCTCATAAACTGATTTAATTTCTCCAGAACCATTTCCAGCATTTTAAGCTGAGGAGTAGTCATTGATTATGATGCTGGCATCTTGTAGGGGGGCTGAGCGGAGCCAAAGATTATAAGGAGCCTGATTTGGGTTCTGATTCTATATCTTTTTGCCTCCGTTTTGCCTGTGCCCGCCATGGTTTTTTCATGATTTGGGCGGGGGCGGGGGAGAGTACTGGTTGAAAGTCAGACAGATCAGCTGCATGGAAGCATTAGACTGAGTGGCTTGCTTCTACCTAACTGTAAGTTCCCTTAGCTCACCTTCCGATCTAAATTCAACAAGCATCAACTCTCAACCCCCCACTTTTCCCCACAGTCTTACACAGTGGAGAGGTTTCTTTCTCAGATTCCTACCTGGCCATTGCTTTAGAAAGCTGGCTTGCAGACGGATGGGATTTAGAGACCCTCCACGAAGAAAAATCTACAAACTGAACAAAAAAAGTTTAAACACATCTGTAGACCACAGGATAAAAACTAGTCTCTAGAATGCGGGGAGAAATGCTTGGGTCATGAGGACATTATTATTATAAGTCTCATTTTACTTTCTCTTCCTCCCCAATGCCCCCCTACACACACACACACACACACACACACACACACACACACACACACACACA
>NW_005355554.1:220850-229361 GCF_000412655.1 Myotis brandtii
AAAGATTGTTTGAGGCCTTGAAAAAAGAAAAGGGGGAAGGGAGTTAAAGTGAAGAGTTTGTGGCTAGTAAAGGTTGGTTGATGCGTTTTAAGGCTCATGCTAATTTGCATAATCTTAAAGTGCACGGGGAAGCTGCTAGTGGTGATGTGAAAGCAGCAGGTGATTTTCCTAGTGTGTTGGCTGAGATAATTAGGGAGGGGAGTTACCTTATAAACAATTGTTTAATGTGGATGAGACAGGCTTGTTCTGGAAGTGTATGCCTACACATATGTACATTGCTAAGGAGGAGAAGACAGCATCAGGCCATAAAGCCAGCAAGGAGAGATTGACTTTGCTACTTGGGGCTAATGTTGCTGGTGCCTTCAAGCTGAAGCCCTTGTTGCTGTATCTGGCTAAGAATCCAAGGGCACTCAAGGGTGCATGGAAGGGTCAACTACCTGTCATCTGGAAATCTAACAAGAAGGCATGGGTGACACTTAGCATATTTGAGGACTGGTTCACCAAACACTTTGTGTCAGAAGTGAAGGACTACTGTGCTTCAAAGGGGCTGCCCTTTAAGGTGTTGCTAGTGCTGGACAATGCCCCTGGTCACCCTGCCGATTTGAATGACATTCATCCAAATGTCAAGGTGGTTTACCTTCCACCTAATACCACCTCCCTTTTACAGCCTATGGACCAAGTGTTTTGCCTCTTTCAAGGCCTACTACCTCCAAAGGACATTTTCTATGGCTTTTAGGGCAACTGAGGAGGATAGAGTTGACTCTCAAGGACTTTTGTAAATCTTACAATGTTCTTGCTGCTATAAAAAACATTTCTGATTCTTGGGATGAAGTTAAGCAGACGAACCTGAATGGTGTTTGGAAAAAATTGTGTCCCCAGTTTGTGAATGATTTCCATGGCTTTGAGGATTCTGTTGAGGTTTTCATGAGGAATGCTTTGAAAAAACCACATAGTCATATCAATTGATGCAGAAAAAGCATTTGACAAAATCCAACACCCATTTCTGATAAAAACTCTCAGACAAGGACCTCATTCAACTGAAACAGCAATTAATTGAAGAGGAAGACACACCAACCCCAGAGCCGAGGAGATTTATAAGCAAGGAATTGTCAGGGGCCTTTGCCATGATAGAGGATGCCTTGGCAAGGTTTGAGGCTCAGGACCCCAACATTGACAAGTACATGAAGATTGCCAGAGGGGTCATGGATAGCCTGAGGTATTACAAGGAGATTTGCGAGGACAAGAAGAAGGTATCCTTCCAGACTAGCCTCGGACGTTATTTTAAGAAGGTAGAGAGGCCTGCAACAGATCCCATACCCTCTACCTCATATGCCTCTACAGACTCACCTGCCCCAATATCTCATGCACCTTCTGCAGGTTCTGCCTCTCAGACCTTCTCCCCCAAGTAGCCTAGTGTAAGCCTGTCTTTCCTCCCTTTGCAACGTCCAGTGTGCAAGCCAACAACAATAGTAAAGGTAAGGATAATATAGTATTTACCCTTGTATGTACATATGTGCTTTATGGTTTTTATTATTTATTTACCACAAGTAAAGGTCATCTTTCTTTTAAATTTTTTTTACTGATTTACTTCATTACCGCTGTGTATGTGCTCCATGTGAGTGGTGTAGGTGCTTATGTAGGTGGCTTATGGTGAATATTGTGTTACATCGCGCCATAGGAAGGGATCTCCTACATAACCTGAGGACCAACTGTATTTTGTTGAGGATTTTTGCATCCATATTTTTAGGAGATATTTATCTGAGGTTTTCCTTTATTGTGTTATCTTTTTATATTCTGGTATCAGGACAATACTGGCATTATAGAATAAATTAGAATGTGCTTTTCCTCATCTATTTTATGGAAGAGTTTGTGAAGAATTGTTATTAATACTTCTGAAATGTTGGATAGAATCTGGGCTTTAGGTTTTCTTTGTAGGTAATGTTTTATATTAGAAATTTAATCCCTTTATATATTACTAGAGGCCTGGTGCACGAAATCCATGCACAGGGCGCGTGGTGCCCTCAGCCTGGCCTGCAACCCTCTCAATCTGGGACCCCTTGGGGGATGTTCAACTGAAGGGATCGGGTCTAAATAAGCAGTTGGACATCCCTCTCACAATCCAGGATCACTGGCTGCTAACCGTTCATCTGCCTGCCTGCCTAATCACCCCTAACCAATCTGCCTGCCTGCCTGATCCCCCCAACCCCTCTGCCTGCCTGCCTGATCACTCCTAACTATTCTGCCTACCTGTCTGATCACCCCTATTCACCTCTGCCTGCCTGTCTGATCACCCCTAACCTTTCTCCCCTGACAACCTGATCGCCCCTAACTGCTCTCCTCTGCCAGTTTGATTGCTCCTAACTGCTCTCCCCTGCTGGCCTGATCGCCCCTAACTGCTCTCCCCTGCCAGCCAGATTGCCCTTAATAGCCTCTGCCTCCATGAGTTTTGTCTGGAAGGACATCTGGAAGACATCTGGTCTATCCAGTCTACTTAGCATATTGCCTTTTTATTAGTATAGATAGGTCTATTTAGTTGCCCATTTTTTCTTTGAGTTAGTTTTCATAGTTTATGAATTTTTCCATTTTATCTATGCTATCTAATTTGGAAAGCATAAAATTGTTTATAATGTATACTTATAATTGTTTTATTTCCATAAGCTTAGTAATAATGTCCCTTTTTCATTGCTGATTTTACTAATTCTCTATAAGCTTTTGGTCAAACTAGCTAAATATTTGTCAATTTTTTGATATTTTCAAAGAAACAAGCTTTGGTTTTGTTGGTTTTCTGTATTGTTTTTCTATTTTCTAGTTCATTAATTTCCACTTGTACTGTTTATTGTATTTTTCTTGTTAGTGCTTTAGGTTTTGTTTGCTGCCTTAATCACTGCCTTAATGTGGAATATTAGGATATTGGTTTGATATCTTTCTTCTTGGTTTAATATCGATAGCTACGTGTATATTTCCAGATATAAAATTTCCTCTAAGTATCGCTTTGGCTACACCCCATGAGTTTTGCTATGTTGTTTTTTTCATTTCTATTCATCTCAATAATATCAATAGCTACATGTATATTTCCAGATATAAAATTTCTAAGTATCGCTTTGGCTACACCCCATGAGTTTTGCTATGTTGTTTTTTTCATTTCTATTCATCTCAAGGTATTTATAATTTCCCTTTTTATATCATCTTTCATTCATTGGTAATTTAGAATTGTGTTGTTTAATATTGGTTTTTCCCTAGATGGGGTGTTCAGCTATTTGAGCATAGGCCTGAGCACTGGAGGGTTATAGGTTAGATTCAAAGTCATTGACATGTAACTGGGTTGCAGGTCCAATCCATGGACCATGGTCAGAATGGGTGTGGGATGCAACCAATCGATGTGTCTCTTTTACCTCTCTCTCTCTCTCTCTCTCTTCTCTTCCTCCCTCCCTCCCTCCCTCCCTCCCTCCCTCCTTCCTTCCCCTCCACTCTCTAAAAATCAATGGGAAAAATATCCTTAGTGAGGATTAAAAAACACACACATAGTTCTTTCCTCAAGTTTTTTTTTCTGTTACTGATTGTTAATTTTCCTTCATTGTGGCTGGAAATCATACTTTGTATGGTTCCAAGCCTCTTAAATTTATTGAGGTTTATTTTATGGCCTCACACATGGTCTTTTTAGGAGAATGTTCTTTGTGCATTGCGGAGAATATGTATTCTGGTGTTTTTTGGTGGAGTGTTCTAGTGTTAGATCTATTTGGTCACCACATCTCATCTTTGTTGACCTTCTGATTAGTGCTTCTATGCATTATCCAAAGTGGGATGTTGAAATATGCAACTATTATTATTGAAGTGTCTTTCCACTTGACTTCTGTTATTTTTACACCAGTCATTGTTTCTTTCTTTTGCTCGTTCAAACCTACCTTTGAGCCTCTCTAGTAAAAATTACATTTCAGCTATAATTTCAACTCCAGAATTTATATTTTGTTCTTAAAAAATAATCCCTATCTTTAGTGACAATATTTATTTGATGAGATATTTTCATCATAGCTTCTTTTATTTTCTAAGAATTATTTCCCTCAGTTCTTTAAACATACTTCAAACTGCTGCTTTGAAGCACTGTTTTCAAATCCAATATGTTGGCCTTGTCACAGAGAGTTACTGCTGCCTGAATTGTTTTCACTACATAGGTCACAATTTTCTGTTTCTTAGTATGTCTTGCAGTTTTGTTAAAAAGTGGGTGTTTTAAGTAATGTAGTGCAGTGCTCTGGATAGTGATTTACCTTCTGCATTTCTAGGGCTCAAGCTGCTGTTGTTTGCATGTTTGTTTAGTGACATGGCTGGACTCTTCTGGGGAAGTCTATGTCCCCTGCAGTGTGAAACCTCTGATGATGCTCCTCAGAAGGTGCAGCCTTGGGATGTCACGTGGGATGACAATAGTCTTAGCAGTGCTCTCCTTGTTTGTCTCTTTCCTTAATCTTTCTGTTAAGCTCTGTGTCTCCGTTTGTATTGTACCCAGTTGTTATGTCTACCAATTGCCAGCTGATTGCTCTCCTGTTATTTACAATGTCTCTGGACTGTTTTCAAGAGTGCCCTTTGAACTTCCCACACACATTTTTAAATAAAGTCATTTCTTTTGAGGAGAGCTTTGGAGTTCTCTGTAATTATGGACTTCTTTTCCTCCTATTCAAAAGTGCTGAACCATCGCTCTGGGCTCTAAGCTGGGATTGTAGTCTCTGGTCTTCACAACATGCCTCTCCCAGCATGGACCCTCCATCATATGAGGGAGCTGGAGTGTGAGCTGCTGGGCTTCAGTATTCTTAGCCTGTTATGTCTGGGATAGAGCCTCTCTGCTATGTCTAGAGGAGCAGGAGGGTGCTACTGGCTATGCTTGCCATTTTAGTCCTGTAACTCAGAGTTAAAGGGCATCATGAGAAATGCTGCCAGACAGCCCCTATTTGTAAGGTAGCATATACTTGATGGTTAACTGAGGGGAACAGGAGCCCCATCTTCTTTACCACACCTGTCCAGAGTGGAGTTTCCCTTAAGCTGAGCTGAAGGTGAGTGGGGGAGGGAGGAAGTCATGGGTTAAGTATCACCCACTCTTGTTACTAAAATTTGGTATATTGCAAAAAATTAACATTTCTTCATTTGCTATATGAACTTAGGGCAGCTTTTAGAGACTTTAATAGTTAAAAGATTTCACCAGATGTGGTTGTTCCACCAGCAATAATTCTGCAGGGCCCCTCAAGATGATGTCTGCATGTGGAATCCTGGTCAGTAGTTTTAGATTAAATGATGGCTACCATGCTAGCTCCTCTCATCATTCTCCCTGCTGAATGCATGGATTTTGCATAGTTTAGTTTTCCCCTTTTGTGGTTGTCCATTGGGGTTCAATGAAGTATTGCTAAATGGGGCCTTGATGACAGCTCCCTTGCCTTTCAGGTTGCTACGTTTATCTGGAGTCCTTTGCTTTCCAATCAATGCAGATGTGTTATATTTGCAGACGACAGGAGAAATGCTGGTGTCTCCTTATATTTCCAAATAGCCATTTATGGTCTTTCACAGCTCAGAAATGAGCCCCCTAATTCTAATTTTAAGTGATATTTCCAAGTGATATTTTTTCAAGAAATATTGCAAAACAATGAGACTATGAGATATTTTCATCATAGCTTCTTTTATTTTCTAAGAATTATTTCCCTCAGTTCTTTAAACATACTTCAAACTGCTGCTTTGAAGCACTGTTTTCAAATCCAATATGTTGGTCTTGTCACAGAGAGTTACTGCTGCCTGAGTTGTTTTCACTACATAGGTCACAATTTCCTGTTTCTTTGTATGTCTTACAGTTTTGTTAAAAACTGGGTGTTTTAAGTAATGTAGTGCAGTGCTCTGCACAGTGATTTACCTTCTGCATTTCTAGGGCTCAAATTGCTGTTTGATCCTGAACACTGTTCAGGGCGATCTCCATGATGAGGTTTGTTCTCCTCTTACCCCTCTGAACACTTGAGCAGGTACAAATAAGGGATGTGGGCCCTGTAACCTAGCCTTTCTAGTCTGTGCTGTGACCAAAACTTTAAGTGATGAGTTAAACAGAACAAGAAGGATGTGAGGTTGGAAAGTGCTGTGGTTGAGGCAGGGTGCATGCTTTCCTGTACACAAGTGAATTTACAGTAACATCTTGTAGCTCATTTCTTGGAAATAGAGTGGACTATGAGAAACAATAAAAAATTAGGGTGGTTTTTGGGGCCAGTCTTTCAAGTTTTCTCTGATCCTAGAACGACCCTTTGTACATGTCTCTTTTCCTGGTTCTCTCTAGAACATTGCTGACCTATGGTTCCTCTTGAAACTCTTATGGGATTACCAGACTCCTGTAAACTACTTACCAATAAATTTTCACTGTTTTCAAGAGTGCCCTTTGAACTTCCCACACTCGTTTTCAAATAAAGTCATTTCTTTTGAAGAGAGCTTTGGAGTTCTGTGTAATTATGGACTTCTTTTCCTCCTGTTCAAAAGTGCTGAACCATCGCTCTGGGCTGTAAGCTGGGATTGTAGTCTCTGGTCTTCACAACCTGCTTCTCCAAGCATGGACCCTCCATCATATGAGGGAACTGGAGTGTGGGCCGCTGGGCTTCAGTATTCTTAGCCTGTTGTGCCTGGGATAGAGCCTCTGTGCTGTGACTGAATGCTAGAGATGGATCCAGTAGACTCTGAATTATTTCCTGGTTTCTGTTCTAAGGAACCTCTTCTGCCCCAAGGTCAAGTGCTAAGAATTCAGGGTTGTCCAAGCAAATGAATGAGTTTTGGAGGAAGGGGACTAAAAAGTCCTGGCAGGTGAGTAAGGAAGGGAACGGAGGGTGTGCTGAGAGTGGCAGACTGGGAGAAGCACACTTGCTTCCCTGCTTCCTTCTAGAGGAGCAGGAGGGTGCTGCTGGCTGTGCTCGCCAGTTTAGTCCTGTAACTCAGAGTTAAAGGGCATCATGAGAAATGCTGCCAGCCTGCCCCTATTTGTAAGGTAGCATATACTTGATGGTTAACTGAGGGGAACAGGAGCCCCATCTTCTTTATCACACCTGCCCAGAATGGAGTTTCCCTTAAGCTAAGCTGAAGGTCAGTGGGGGAGGGAGGAAGTCATGGTTCGCTGTCAAGGTTTATCACTATAATCAACCAACATCTGAGAGGAAGTGTGGGTAAGCAGCCAGGGCTCAGGATTCAAACCAGTGGGGGAGTCTGGGGGCTTCTTCTTTAGGGACAAGGCCCAGATATCGGTGTAAAATGTAAACCCTGGGTGGCGGGGGGGCTGGGGGGCAGGGACGGTCATCAGACTTACATGATCTGATCTTCCCCTATCTTCTCATCTATAGAGATACCAGGGCTCAGAGGGGTTATGTTTTGTCCAAAGCCTTAGACTCAATAGTACAGAATCAGAAGCACATATCTTTCCTGACTGCATTTCATGTATTAATGGCAGACGCCAGTGCTGATGTGCTAATGTAATAGTCTACTCTGAACCTCATGGAACAAAGAAAGTGTCACTGGGCTAATAGAAGGGAACACATTGTCAGACATGTTATCCATCCTATGCTGCAGCAGAGGCTGCTGGCTTAGATATATTTAAATGCATGAAAACTCATTTTGTATTATTTTGCAAGGGATAATTCCCTCCTTAATTTTTTAGGTAAAACTATTATTCTTTTTTTGAATTAAATTTATTGGGGTGGGGGAGAACCAAGGTGGCGGCATAGCTAAACACCTATATTTGCTGCCTCTCACAACCACATCAAAATTACAACTAAAAGGCAGAACAACTACCACCCAGAACCACAGGAAAGCTGGCTGAGTGGAAGTTCCACAACTAGAGAGGTGAAGAAAGCGCATTGAGACTGGTAAGAGGTGCGGAGCTGTGGAAAGTGCTGGCACCTGGATGTGCTGCTCTTTTAATTGGGATGGAGATACAAGCTCCTGCTTGCTCTGAACTCCAGTTCTTGGCGAGACTCTGGGGGACTCAGAAACATATGGGGAGAAACTGGACTGTTTGGCATCAGGACAGGAACGTGAGGGTGGCTTTCTCTCAGAGGTGCTCGCAGCAATCATTGTTCCTGCATTGGTGCACGGGACGCGGAGACCCGGGACCTCTCCGGTGCAGGGATGACTGGCAGCCATTGCTGTTTCCTCTTCCCTGGTGATTCCCAGAGACCCTGTCTCACCCAATTTACAACCCCATCCAAGCTGTGTGCATCGGCTTTTGCAAATGAATGGCCTGTCCTTTCTCTGCCTAAAACCTGTCAAACTGCAGCTGGGTCAGAGAGCCCCAGAGCTTCCAAAAGAAGGCCCAAGACCTGGGAGCAGCACCCTGCTTTGTTTCACAGCTGGGCCTCGTCTGGGCACTTCCAAACCCCATACAAAGAAGAGAAATATGCAGATGTCTCTGTAGCTCCTGCTGGGTGGCCCCAGACAGTGGCTGACCTTGCACTTCCTTGGAGATCCAAGAACCAGTGTACCCAGTGGTCAGAGTGAGATCATACTGGATTATAA
>NW_005355554.1:229960-239113 GCF_000412655.1 Myotis brandtii
AATCCAAAAATATGAAGATAGTGTAAGGAGCCTCTGGAACAACTTCAAGTGTACCAACATCCAAATTATGGGGGTGCCAGAAGAAGAGACAGAGCAAGATATTGATAACCTATTTGAAGAAATAATGACAGGAAACTTCCCCTACCTGCTGAAAGAAATAGACTTACAAGTCCAGGAAGCATAGAGAACCCCAAACAAGAGGAACCCAAAGAAGACCACCCAAGACACATCATAATTAAAAGGCCAAGGGCAAAAGACAAAGAGAGAATCTTAAAAGCAGCAAGAGAAAAACAGTCAGTTAGCTACAAGGGAGTATCTATACGACTGTCAGCTGATTTCTCAACAGAACTTATGCAGGCCACAAGGGAGTGGCAAGAAATATACAAAATGATGAATAGCAAGAACCTACAACCAAGATTATTCTACCCAGCAAAGCTATCATTTACAATTGAAGGTCAGATATAGAGCTTCACAGATAAGAAAAAGCTAAAGGAGTTAATCACCACCAAACCAGTATTATATGAAATGCTGAAGGGTATTCTCTAAGAAGAGGAAGAAGAAGAAAAAGGTAAAGATAAAAATCTATGAACAACAAAGTGACAAGAAATACATATCTATCAACAAGTGGACCTAAAAATCAAATGAATAAAAAACCTGATGAACAGAACAGACTGGTGAATGTAATAGAATCAGGGGGGTGGAAAGGGAGCAGACTGACAATTCTTGGGAGGAAGGGGTTGTAGAGGGTGCGGGAAGAGATTGGACAAAGAGCTTAAACCTATGAATGAGATCAGTTGGCAGGGGGACCTAGAGTGGGCTGGGTCCAGGGTGGAAGGGACCTATGGGGGGGGAAAAAGAGGAACATATGTAATAATCTGAACAAAAAAGATTTAAAAAATTTATTGGGGTGACAATGGTTAATAACATTATATAGGTTTCAGGTGTACAATTACATGATACCTCTTCTGTATATTGCATTGTGTGCCCTGCCAAAGTCTAGTCTCCTTCTGTCACCAAATGTCTGACCCCCTTTACACTTTCCTGGCTCCACTCACTCCATCTTTTTGGTAAACACCATAGTGTTGCCTGTGTCAGTGAGTTTTTGTAAAATGATTCTTTTGTAGGAATTTGGTGCTCTGTGGGAGTGTGAGGTTGGCTCTTGTGGGTGGGCCTGGAGCATGCTCTCAGGCAGACGTGGTCTCAGGATCTGTTGTGCTCACACCAGCTGGCATCTGCCCCTTCCCCTTGATAATCCAGGAGCCTTCATTTTCTCTGCCTCTCTCAAAAAAGAAGCCATTTTTGGTTTTGTTTTGGGGTTGTAAAATTTCTGATGACTGTTAAATTCTTCTGTAAAGGGCCTGAGTCCAGAAAGGGTAAAAGTAAAGAGGATAGAGAGGGGGTGGATCTAGAGTCTGGAATCCTGGGCAGGGAGACATCGCTGAGAAACAGGGTCATGCAGAGTTTAAAGGTTTCTGAGAAAGCCACCAGTACACTCATCAGCAGCCTCTGTGGTCCTCCTGAGCCAGATGAGTGGGTGGGGGTGGGAAGGATTACTCTAATAAACACAAGCTCATGCAGAAGGGGAAATCTCTGGGATGCTGAGAGGATGGAACAGGAGGAGGGCAGGAGAAAAGGTGGAGGAAGGAGCAAGGTGTTGTGTGAGATTCCTAGGGCTGACGTAGCACAGTACCACAAACAGTATAGCTTAAAGCCACAGAAACGTATGGTCCCATAGTTCAGGGTGTCAAGCATGAAAAGGTCGGCAGAGCCATGGTCTCCCTGAAGGGGCTAAGGGGTTCCTCCCTTGCTGGTAGCCAGGTCCTTGTGCTGCTGGCAATCCTTGGAGTTCCTTTGCTGGTAGATTCATAATTCTGATCTCTTTCCTTTTGCATTTTACAAGGAGAAACCAGGCTGCACCCCCTCACAATGTGCTTGGAAACCTCCTCAGCTAAAGACTCAAGTTCATCACTTACAAGCTCTTCTTTCCACCCAACAGTGAAACAAAACTCAGTGTCTTCTCCCCACTTTTTATCAAGTATCACCTTTCTTCCAGTGTCCAATACCAAGGTCCTCACTTTGATCTGAGATCTCACCTTTAAAATTCAAATTCCCAGCAATAGTTTCATCAAGGAAAATCTAAACCTTCTCTATAAGCTCTCTCAGCATTCTCCAAGCTTCTGTGGATTAGCCTCAATTCCACAACCACTTCCACATTTTAAGTATTTTTTTTTAACAGCAGCACCTCATGTTCTCATACAAACATCAAGCCTATGAAGCAAATACTCCATTTTAAAGGCTATGAAAGTGAGTTGCAGAGAGGTTAAGGTATCCACATGTGGTATCCTGAAAATTACCCCCTTCAAGAGAGCCGTCCTAATCCGCAGACCCTGTGAATATTACCTATTAAAAATGTGATGGAATTAATTATTTTGAGATGAGGAGATTGTCTATCTGAGTGGGTACTACATGTAATCACAAAGGTCCCTAGAAGATGGAGGCAAGAAGATCAAAGGAGGGGAAGGCAATGTGATGATGGCAGCAGAGTTTAGAGTGATGTGGGCACAAGCTACGGATTCTAGAAGTTTCTAGAAGCTAGAAGAGGCAAGAGATGGATTGTATTTAGGAGCCTTCAGAAAGATCAGCCCTGATGATACCATCATTTTATCTCCACAAGACTAATTTCAGGCTCCTGACCTCCAGAACTCTAAGAGAATTCATTAGTATTGCCTCAGACCACTATGTTTCTGTAATTTGTTATGGCAGTAATAGGCAACTGGTATACCAAGCTCATTTATTGATTTGTGGAAGAGTAAGCACAGTGGGAGGAATCTGTTATTTTCATCTCCTGTTATTATTTTTGCAATGTTGTAATAAGTTTGAGCTTTGAATTTATCTGAATCCTAGCAGCTGAAAAAGTCCTGAGCTCCACAAGGCAGACTCTGTTAAAAGTTAAAGAATTTTTTTTTTAAATAACCCACAATCTGCCCTAACTGGTTTGGCTCAGTGGATAGAGCGTCGGCCTGCAGACTGAAGGGTCCCAGGTTCGATTCTGGTCAAGAGCATGTACCTTGGTTGCGGGCACATCCCCAGTAGGGGGCATGCAGGAGGCAGCTGATCGATGTTTCTCTCTCATGGATGTTTCTAACTCTCTATCCCTCTCCTTTCCTGTCTGTAAAAAAATCAATAAAATATATTTAAAAAAATAAATAACCCACAACCTTTGAAAAAAATAATATACATTCACATTGTCATGTGTGTATGATGTGAAGAATAAAAGGGGAAAAAGAATAAATGGAAAATTTAACAAAGGAAGCTGTGGCTTTCTCCCCATTCATCTTTTTGCGTCTGACTATGTGGAAGGAGCAGCATCCTGGGAGCGGGGAGAGCACCTTCATGGGGTTGCAGGTGGGGACCCACAGCAGAGAGACAGGTGGCTCACAGCAGAGCTGGGTGTGGAAAGGAGCTCCTAATGATGAAGAGCGTGGCCAGGTGAACAGTGCAGGAGAAATACGAGGCAACACTCCTATCACAAGTCTTCTAGAGGGAGATCACTCTTAAGTTGGGGTTCAGGGATGGAACTGTCGTGTTTCATATGCTCCTCTGTGGACAATGACCTCAAGCTTGTTACCATTCAAGACCTGTATCCTGCACCCTGTTGATTATTTTTTTAAAAATTGATTTTAGAGTGGGAAGAAGGGAGAAGGGAGAGAGAGAGAGAGAGAGAGAGAGAGAGAGAGAGAGACATCGATGTGAGAGATACACATTGTTAAGTTGTTTATCAGGATGCTTAGTGTAAAGAATTCAGTAGTGGTTTTATTATACAAGTTAAATTTTTTATTGTGAAATATTTTTAACTTATTCGATGATAAAGAGAATAGTGCAAGGAACTTCCATGTACCTACACCAGGCTTCAACAATTACCAATAGATGCCAATTTTATTAAAAATCATGATGCAATAAATAGCTTCGTGCATCATTTTTTTCTATACTTTTGTCAGTGTAGTTTAGGAAGAATCCTAAAATTGGTGATTGACAATCAAAGGGAAAATGCATATGTACTTTTGCAGCATAGTCCTGACTTCTCCTCTGTAGAGTTTGGACTATTTTTCCATTCTCACCAGCCATGCAGGAGAGGTCCTGCGTTTGCCATGCCTTTACCTACAGATTAGGCCAGAAAATGTTTGGAGTTGCCAAACCTGGAGGTGAGAAATAGTATCTCACCTCAGAAACAGAGGTGTAGTTTTAATTTATTTTACTTTTTGTGCTTTGATTTATTTTCTCTATTATGAGTGATGTTAATGTATTTTGATATATTCAAGACACATTTTAATTTCTTTTTCTCTGGGTCTTTATTCCTATATCTTGGTCCATTTTCTATTGAGTTGCTGGGATTTTGTTTCTGTTCTTCTTAAATTTCTTTGTATAACAGGAATATTCACCCCTTTGATGTAAGTTGGAAAATGTTTCTTTCCCTGGTGTGACATGTGTAGTTTAATTTGTCTATGATGTTTTTTAGTCCACATTATGTGTGAGATTTTCATGTACTCATACTTATTAATCCTTTTCCATTCTTTTTCAAATCTTAGAAATATTTTCCCTACTCTTATTTTACAAAAATTTAGCCATGTTTTTTCTATTATTTATATGGATTAGTTTTTTACATTTAAACTTCTAATTTACTTGGAATTGGAATGGCATGAGGCAGTATATGTAGTTGTATCTTTTTTTATATGTTTATACAGTTACCCCAAAGTTGCTTTATTAGTCCACCTTCCCCCCATTGATGTGAGATGCTGCCTTACTGAATCTAACTATAACATAATGGAATGGAAGTGAATATAAATGAATAGAGTATGATTAATTTGGTCTATTTCCGAATTTTCTTTCTTCTTTCATTTCACAGTTCTCTCTATCCATGCCCCCACATCATACTGCTTTAATCATAGACACTATGATGCTTGACTCCTGGAAGAGCTAGTCCTCCATTCTTATTGTTTTTCTTAATAGTTCCAGATAACTTTCTTTTTTATCCATCCAAATGAACCTTATAATCCATTATTTGAAGTTTATAATGTGCTACTTAACTTTATAACCCACTGTTTGTCACCTGCATGAAAAAAAGATTCTGACCAAAAAAATTAACTTTAGTTATATAAAATCATGTAGAGAAGTATCTATTTTTCTTCATCAAAAGACTTTATAATTCATTATTTATCACTTATAGGGAAAAAAGGTTATGACCAAAAAATTAAAATTTATACTTATATAAAATCATGTTAGAGAAGTAGGTTTGAATTCCATCAAACCATGAGTTTGATGGAATTCAACTCCCGAACCATGAGTCAGGTTTGAATTCCATCAAATGTCTTTTCTTCATCTAGGTAATTTTCTTCACCTTTTAATGGGGTGTGTTGTAACAACTAATTTCCCATATTGAGTCATCCTAGTATTTGTGAAATAAATCATACAATCATGGTGTATTACTTTTTTAGTGTCAAATAATTTATTTAGAATTTTTGTATTAATATTTCCAAATGAGACACATCTGTAGCTTTACTTTTTGGTGAACTTTGGTAGCTTTTGGGATCATTATAACACTTGATTCATATGTACTTTTGAATGATTGAAAGATTTCCCTCTTTATATGATCAGGAATAGCTCACATCACACTGAGATGATCAGATCTTTAACGTTTTATGTGAGTTACCCTGTGAAAGCATCTGAACCTTGTACTCTTTTGTGAAGAAAGTTTGACCTATTATTTATTCCATAGTAATTGAACTGTCATCGCTCTCTTCTTCCTGAGATCAGCATGAGTAATAGACCATTACAAATTTTCATGGAAAAAAAGAACAAAGAATAGAGGGTTGGGAATGGCCCCCACTTAGCTAAGTTGACCTTTCTCCTTTCTCCTCCATAAGGTCTTGTGGAAGCCTAACGCCCAGAACCTCTTGATACAAACATGACTGGCCTTCAGGACAACACTCTGAGGATTGTTCTGGTGGGGAAAACTGGAAGTGGGAAATATGCAACAGCAAACACCATCTTTGGGGGAAAAGTATTTGAATCTAAAATTATTTTTTCTTCCGTTATCAAGAACTGTCAGAAATCAGAGGGACAATGGAAGGGGAGGAATCTTCTTGTTGTGGACACCCCAGGGCTCTTTGATAACGAGGAAAAACTGCAGACCACCTGTGAGGAAATCAGCAGGTGTGTCCTCTTCTCCTGCCCTGGGCCCCATGCTATCATCCTGGTACTACAGCTGGGCCGCTACACGGATGAGGAACAGAAAACAGTTGCATTGATCAAGGCCATCTTTGGGGTGGCGGCCATGAAGCACATGATCATGTTGTTCACTCGCAAAGATGATTTGGATGGTAAGACACTGAGTGACTTTTTAGACGAATCAGATGTGAACCTAAAAAACATCATCCAGGAGTGTGGGTCCCGCTGCTGTGCCTTCAATAACAAGCAAAGTGCAGATGAGGCTGAGAAGGACGCTCAAATGCAGGAGCTGGTGGAGATGATAGAGAAAATGGTGCAGGAGAACAGAGGGGCTCACTTTTCTGATGACATATACAAGGACACAGATGAAAAGCTGAAACGGCAGGCAGAAGTCTTGAAGAAAATCTATGCTGAGCAATTGGAGATGGAAATTAACAGAAGAGCAATGTGATCAGGGAAAAATATCACAGGAAGAAAAAGAGAAAAAAATAAATGTCTGAAAGATGAAGCATGAGGAACAAATTAAAGATATAAGGGAACAAGCTGAAAGGAATATATTTGCAGATATTGTACAAAGGATTAGAAATATGCTTTCAAGTCTATGGCATAGGTTTTTCAAATAGTGTATATTTTACTTTCTCTTCTTAATTTACCATGATTTGTTACTATGGTAGATTGTATTTTCAAAAGATGGTTATAACAGTTTCTTCTATCCCACCTATTCTTCTTATAATCTGAGCTTGCTTTTCCTTTTGTTGAGTTATAGGGGTCTGTGCCTCTGCAATTCCATGGACTTTGTGACTGCTTTGGCAAATAATTGATGGCCGTGACTTCTAAAGTTAGATAGGGAGGATGCTTCCATGCTCTGTGGAGTATGTGCCCTTGGCCCTTGCCCACCATGTGATGAGGAAGCCCAAGTTGTCCACCGAATCCACATGCAGAGGACATGACATCATTGGCTCACTCCCCTGGCTGCTCTTTCATCTGCCAGCAGAAACTACTTGCCAGCCATGTAAGTGAGGCAACATGAATGCAAATTCTCCAGCTGACAATTGAGCCATCTCAGATGCAGCAAAGAGCAAAGATGGGCCACCCCCACTGCATTTCTGCCCAGGTTTCAGGAGAATAATAAATGATTGTTGTTGCTTTAAAACACTAGGCTTTGGGATGGTTTGTTATGCAGTTACAGCTAACCAGAAGCATCCTCCCAGCTCATTCTCCACCAATCCCCACAATGCCAACAAACTGAAGAAGTTAGAAAATTGACATAACAATGGAATAATATATTATGGAGAGTTCATAGGCTCAATTTAGGACAATTCAAATGAGAAATCCTTCATATATCAGTGTTAGCACCACTGGTGATGCACATTATTTTAGTCCATGTCTCTGAGCCCCTTGTTAGTGAAGCAGCAGGCTTCTCCAGCAAGATAGTTCTGTTGTCCACATGAGGCAGGATAGTAAGATGCTAGGTAATTTCCTGGGCAAGTGGGAAGGGGAAACTGAGACAAGAAAATTACACAAGGCCAATCTGTTTGGGTGTCTTGCAGCCAGCTTGTGAATCACAAGAACTTATCTTCCCCAACCAAGGGCACTTGAAAGCAAATGGATTATACTGTCCTCCCTAACCAGAGGATACATAGCTTATATTACCCTGGTCTGGGAAGCGGAGCACAAAGACCAAATTAAGGCCATCTGTGCCAGCTAAACCCAAGGGTAGATGAAGTCAGGGAACAAATAACAAAGCAAACAAACAAACAAAAAACCAACAAAACACTAAAGACAGAAAAACCTAAGATTGTTATGGGGCAACCTGTAAGAGACAACCACCAGAGCCAAAGGGTAGAATTTAGGAGCCTTTATTAGCTGGGCAGCGATTGCAGTTACAGCACCCCGCTGTAGCGAGGACTGAACTGTAGTCCAGACCAGATGTAGAAGTTAGCTTTTATTCACAAAAACCGCAAAACGGTTGGCTAAACACACACAAAGTTCATCACTCCATTTCTCAACAGAGGTCACAGACTCATACCTTTGAAAGGCCACAGGTTCATACCTTTGAAAGGCCACAGGTTCATACCTTTGAAAGGCCACAGGTTCATGCCTTTGGAAGGTTACAGGCTCATACCTTAGAAAGGTTAAGCTCTTCACCCCTGCTAAATCGTGACCTGCTTGTAAAGAATGTTAAGAGGGAGCTGTGGTCTTTGCAACAGAGCCTGAGACTGCTATGACCTAATTTAACTGTATCCTTCTACTTAATTTAACTGTAACCTTCTATTGTTCCTAAGCCCTGGGGTGTTTATTACATTCCCTACTGGTCTTTACGGGAATCAAATCCTTGATTCAGTGTCCTCCTCTAAGATTCTGGAGTATTGGGTGTGTACTCGACTTTGTATGAAATCGAGGAAGCATTTGGCAATGCAGGGGCCAAAAAGAAGACTTAGCAACAGGAGAATTATCAGGCCTGCTAGGGACGACAGGAGGGTGGTCAGTCAAGGGGACCAGGAGAAAAGGTTTTCATATCAGTTGCCCTCCGCCCGCCTGGCCTCCTCCTGATCTGCTAGTCTTTTCCAGAGCTGACTGAGACTTTCTCTAATGATCCCTGAGTGGTCGGTATAAAAAAACAGCAGGTTTCTCCTAAGGTGAGACATAATCCACCTTGCTTTAAGAATAGAAGGTCCAGCCCTCTTCTGTTCTGAAGGACCACTGAGTTGACAGAAACACATTATCTAGAGCCCTCAGGTCTTGAGATAATTGTGCTGTCCTGGTTCCCAGGTACAGAGGAATTTGCTTTCTAAAACCAGTAAGATCACAATCAATGGAATGTTCACATTACAATCAATAAGGCATTCAATCGAATGGGATGATTTATATAATTCAGAAAGTCAAAATAACTTTTCTATTGTTAAGCCAAACAGCAGGGTTAGAGTT
>NW_005355554.1:239186-239629 GCF_000412655.1 Myotis brandtii
CCCCCTAACTACAAGTAGTTTGACCGAATTAATTTTTCTAAACTGCCTGCTTGGCACATTATAGTTTTCTATTTACTCACCCCACTTCTTTTAGGGGCATTCTCTATTTCGTTCCTGCTCTCCTGTCCCCTAGCACTTTTGGCCCCACTTGGCCCTGGACTTTCTCACTGACTAGTAAAAATGTTCTTACAGTTACCAAGTCCCCTAGTGCCATGGTCCCCATCAGTACTGTCCTCACTGAAGCCCAGTTCCACTCCTGCAGGCATCGAGCCTCCTCCTGGCCTGCGTGGAGCTCAGGCTAGGGATTTCATGGGTGAGGCCTCTGGCTGCCGGGATCCAGGCCATTTCCTGGTGCAGGAGCTGGGAGTGGTGTAGCCAGGTCTGGGTGCCATCAGCAGGGCGACAGTGTATAGTCCCTTCCAAGTTGGGGTGAGTCCTTGGGT
>NW_005355554.1:239732-241008 GCF_000412655.1 Myotis brandtii
GGTATACTGCAGAGCCTGCAAGGACTTGAGCAAGGAATGGTTATGACTTTTAGCTTTTAATTCCTCATCTAACTTTGGGTAGGATAGGGGGAGGTCTACCAAACATGATTTCAAAAGGAGAGAACCCCTCCAGGTTGGGGGTACACCTGGCCTGTAAGTGGGCAAAGGGCAGGAGGTTGGTCCAGTTTTCATCAGTTTCTGGGATAAATTTAGTTAAAGTCCTTTTAGAGTCCTGTTCATACCTGCCCTGAATCTGTGGCTCGTATGCACAATGGAGTTTCCAATTCATGCCTAAGAATTGAGCTATATTTGCTACAAAGGCGGGGCTGTTATCTGATTCTATTACTGCTGGTAGCCCAAATCTAGGTATAATCTCCTGGAGTAATTTCTTGACCATTATAGAGGCAGTTTCTATCCTGGTGGGATAAGCTTCAACCCATCCCGAGAAGGAGTCTATACTTATACCTCCCAGTCCTCTCCTGGGGAGTTTCCCTGGGCCCAAATTCCCAGGGGGACCCCCCCTACCTTGCTTAGTATTTACCTGTACACAGATAGTACATCTAGTGACTATGCTTTTAATGATCTTATCTAAGCTTGGTATATAGTACCTGCCTCGCAGAAGTTCAGAAGTCTTGGTGACGCCTAGGTGGGTAGTCTGGTGTAACTAACGTCCGACCTAGAGCCTCTGGGACCAACAATCTGCCATCTGGTAGAGTCCACCAACCATTTGGTCCTCTGGTAGTTTGCTTCTGTTCTGCCAATTCCTCCTCTTGTAAAGGCCCCACTGGTTTTTGGGCGGCTTCCTTGGCAGCTTGGTCTTCAGCTGGTTTCCTTGGGCGGTCTAGGGTGACTACCACCGCCCACTGTATACCAGATTTCATCCTGAACATAACTGCTCCCATCTTGTACATAACAGTACCTTGTCTAGTGATGATAGCAGGACATCTGTCAAGTCTGGGCGAGCCGTTTGTACTGCGTCTGTTACTTCTATGCAGTCATGGATGGGCTCCTTCGAATCATCATCTGAGAGCAGGCTAGCAGGGTTGATGGCCAGTGTCTTATGGAATCGGATGCAGGGCTGGTCCAGGAGAAGAGCTTGGTACTGGGTGACCCTGGTGTTTGACATCCATCTCTTCAGAGCATCTCAAAGGAGGGCTTCCACAGCATGGGGTGTTGTCAGGGCTAGTTCCTGGCCCCAAATCAGCTTATCTGCCTCCTTTACCAGCAATGCTGTGGTGGCCACTGCCCGGAGGCACGCTGGCCACCCTGCAGCCAC
>NW_005355554.1:241169-243757 GCF_000412655.1 Myotis brandtii
CAAGGCTTCAAAAAAAGGGTGGGAGAGTTTTTGAAACCTTGAGGCAGTCTAGTCCAGGTTAATTGTCCTGAGAATCCACCCTCTGGGTCATTCCACTCGAATGCAAATATAGCAATTCCCTTCTTTGCTTCTAAAGTCAGGGGGTATTGCCTTACCCGAGCTGGAGTGGCCGTGGTTTGGTGGCTTGCAATTGGACTACTACAGGAGCTTGATGACTTGCTAACCCCAGGGGGGTTGTTTTCTGCCCAAACCATGGGAAAGAGACGTTGTAATTTCCCCAAGTAAGCAGAGTCACCTTGGCCCTTTCCTGCAATAGATATTCATCTGAGAGAGGACAGATTAGAAGAATGTGGGCAGGGGAGGATGGGTCCAGGCCTGGGTTCCTTGGATCCGCAGTGACGTGTGCTTCGTCCCCCTCAAAGGCCAAGTAAGGGGTACGGGCATTCTGGCATGACCAGAAATGAATGTGTTACCGTGTTCTTTCCAAGGTCCACAGTCCTCTTTGATGTCCAAGGAAAAAGGACACTTTGTCCGGTGGCTCCTTGGACTGATGTCTTCTTAGATGTTACGGGTCCCATTGGCTCTGTCAAAAGTGAATAGGCTGCCCCAGAATACACCAGGAAACTAACTGGGGGTTCTATTTATAAAAATTATTATTCTGGACTCTAAGGGGTTCAAGGAAAAGGTGTTCTGGCCCTATTAGTCCCCTTCCCTGAGTGTAAATCCTTCAGAGCCTGGGTTTTCCCTCAGCCTTCTGCTTTCCTTTGTTAACCTACCAGGATATTCTCTCTTCCAGTGCCCCTACTTCCTACTGTGCTGGGCTGCATATCTGGCGCTTTGGCCAGACGGGTCATGCTGTGCTGTCTGTTCCTGAAACACATAAATAGGAAGGTACTGACATCAGGCCAGGCCTTGAGATATGGCCTCATGGCCCCTTCCCAGCACACAGGCCTTCTTTCTCAGAAGGCCCGGAAGTCTCATTCCAAATTAGGGAGACAAAGGACTGGAAAAAGTATAAACAGAGTTTCCTCCATATTGGGGGCCCAGAATTTGAAAGACACACTTTTCTCTGGGCCTCCACAGAATTTAATAATAAAATGTAACTCCTGTAGTAGGCACTGCAGTTCAGCCTCTGCTTCGGCAGGGTGCTGTAACTGTAGTCGCTGGCCAGCTCAATAAATCCTCGCTTGCTGTTTAAGACCTAATTGGAGTCGGTGGTCTTATTCTCTCGAATGTTGGTCCACAACATTTGGAGGCCGCAGCAAGATACCCAGCAGGGGTGAGAGGGACCCCCTATCTAGGGCAGGAGGCTCTCCCCATCCATCACTGAGCAAGCGGGGAGGACTTATTGAAAAATCCTGCAGGAGGTAAGGACTGGAGGCGCCTGGGGTGAGATCTCACAGGGGGGAGTCAAGTGAAGGGCTGGTTGCAGCACTACTTCCCGACTCCAGCCGGTGGCCGGTGGCCACGGCATCTGGCAAGTGTGACTTTCGGTTGCACAGGACTTGTCTGTCTGGTGTTTGTTGTCTGGTGTTTTCCTTCAAATCCTTCTAATTTTTGGAGTTTTTTTTAGCTGCTGCCTTTCAAGCCCTCGCGCCCCCCCCCCCAAACCCCCAACAGAACATGGTGAAAAGTGTCCAAGGAGGCCTTGGGTCTCACTGGGGTGCAGGAAGGCACAAGGAGGCACAGGGAAATTTCCCTCTTCATGCCTACTCAAAATAACCCCTCAGGGGATGAGAGGCAATTACAACCCCAGTGAACAGAGGGCGCGGGAGATGGGAACCAGATAGGTGGAGGCAGGGAGCTGGGCGCAGGTCATGAGTGGAGGTGTTCCCACCACGGGGGGAGCCTGAGGGAAAAGCATTTTCGTCTGGAAGTCCTTTTCTCTTTGCTCCCTCTGGAAAAAGCGCATGCCTTCAGCCAGCGACGGTGGCATGGTGGGGCCCAGCGGCCCTTATACTGGCCAGGGAAAACACGCCCTGCATATTACAAAGCGCTCCTGTGGCAGTGGGTTGTGTATCAGGCCCCTGCCATCGTACCCGTCCCCTGTGGTAGAGCAGCGATCAGGCCCCTCCCAAAAGAGTGCACTGGAAGGGATATCAGCCCCTCCTCTGCTACAACAGGTACCGAACCCTTTAAGTACATTTGACCAGCTTCATTCCCAGCCACTTTTACAGATTCCAGGGCCCATTGTCTTCCTTTAACCAGCAAGCCAAATGACACTGGCCTGTATTATTTCCTATTGTGAGTTAGAGGAAGACAATCCCTGTGGAGGAAAATGACTCTTAGTCAACCTGAAAAAGAAGGCAGAGGATGACAAGGGTGCAGGGAAATTTTACTAAAAGCCTAGAGGGTCTCCTGAAAGAAAAGATCCTTAATTCAGCACAGGCAGGGGGCGGGGCCCATAAAATCTCTCTGCCCTGAGGAGCTGTGAGCCCGCCCCTGAATGTCCCAATCAGACTAGAAAAACCACCAATACCTTTAAATCTACCCCAGAATTCCAAAATTTCAACCCAACACAGCAAAATCACAGAGAAAATCAAAGTCCCTAGTAAACAAACATAGACAGAAATTTTTACTAGTTAGGC
>NW_005355554.1:243971-263065 GCF_000412655.1 Myotis brandtii
CTTGGGATCTTGAGCAGATAACAGGAACACTGCCCAAGTCCCCTGATGGGGGCCTGACAGGAACAGATGTGGGGGCCTCCCTTTCCCACATCCCAGGACAGGATTCTCGACCCATGTCTCATCCAGACAGAAACGGTACTCATACTGAACAAAGAAAACAAGATTAAATAGACACGACAAGTAGATACATTCCCCATTTAAAACTTTGAATCACCACAGAAACTCAGGAGATGTTTAGAAGGTTTTTTAAAGAAATCAAAACAGATACACTTTTGACCGGCGCACGCCACATTTACACCACAAAATACCAACAAATCAGTTTCAATTGTGCAGAGATACAGAACAAGTCCCTGAACAGAGGCAGTAGAAAACTGCCTAGAAACGCTTTTCTTCTACCTTTTTAAAAGACAGGCCAGACTCGAATCCTTTGCCAGTCCGAGTTTTGACTTCCTTCCAGGAAGTCCCAGAGACAGTGAATACCGTCTAGAAGCCATTCCTCCAGATACAGGACAAGTCCCTTAGAGATCCATGATAATCTAGATCAGTAATCCATTTACACAATCCCTGACCCATTTTGACAAAGACAAAGACAACAAAGAACAAAGACAAAACAAACCAGACAAATGCAACCTAAGGTTGCCCAGACCAGGATCCCCAGATGCCGTCGCATCCGGGCGGTCGGACTCTAAGGTTCTGCTGTGTCCAGCCCTCTTTTGAGTCCTAAAGGGAATGTTCCACAACCAGAAACCAGAAACCAGATAAACCAGATTCTTACCTCCCCACTGGAGGTCCAGGTGGCTCCCTCTTTCGGATCGCAATTTAGAGGAAAACATTCTGCCTCCCTGGAACCCGGGACGGAGACTGGAGGTTCCTTTACTGGGGAATCCACCAGCAACAAGGCCGGATTTTTATCTCACTGGAGCCTCCAAATGTTATGGTTCATGCCTTTGGAAGGTTACAGGCTCATACCTTAGAAAGGTTGGGCTCTTCACCCCTGGCTAAATCATGACCTGCTTGTAAAGAATGTTAAGAGGGAGCTGTAGTCTTTGCAACAGAGCCTGAGACTGCTATGACCTAATTTAACTGTAACCTTCTACCTAATTTAACTGTAACCTTCTATTGTTCCTAAGCCCTGGGGCTTTTATTACAAGTTAAAAGTAAAACAGAACAAAGAATAATTCCACACTCACCCATACACTTATTTTGATGAAAAAACAACAAGGGATAGAAAGCCCTCAGGACAAAAACTCATTACTTTAGAGCAGGCCCATGCCCCTTCCCAGGCATTAACTTTTTATTTCTTCCTAAACTCTAAGAGTGTCCATGAGAGACGTGCAGCCAGCAAAGCAGTGGGCAGTGACAGCTGGACCTGGGCTCAGCCCTAACACATGGACATCTAACACATGGACATCTGTAAGTTATAAAATTTTCTTATTGTTTTTCTCTCTTTTCTTTTTAAGGTACCTAATTTAAAATGTCTATTAAAGCGTTAACTTAAAAGTCTCTTCTCTGCCAAATATTTTTCCTTTGCCTCTGCAGATCCATCCTTTGCCCTCTTTCACCCTAGTTCTTTGCCCCAGGAGGCTGATCTATGTGGATCACATTGTTAATCAACACAAAGGTTCTCCACTTAGGATGTTGTATTCAAGAAGGAGACATAGTTGTCCCAAGGCAGTTTTATTTACTTGTAGCAAATTAAGGAAACATGGGATTCATATAAAAAGATCTAACGCCTCAAAGGGAGTCTTGGCCATACCTTACACTATTTGGTCAATTACGTGTTGGTTATTCTTTGCAGTTGGCTACAGTTATACTGCTGAGTTCTTGTCAAGATCATCCTGTTTATAGCTGGACTGGTATATTTGAACATTTAGCAAGAACAGCAACTCTCTATATAAAAAGCCAGTGACCAGAAGCCATAATGATTAGAATGACCGGACGCTATGATACCCACTGTGGTCAGTGAACCGGCCCATTCTGGGGGTGGGGCCGGATGGCTAACCTCCTGCAGCCCCTCCCCACAGCCGGTCCCACACCTATGGGCCCTCATCACCCCGATCGGCACACAGCCCCTCCCCAGGCCAGTCCTGCCCCTGATTGCGCCCCCCTAACCCATTAGGGGGCGTGGCCAGCCAGCCAAACTCCTGTAGCCCCTCCCCTTGCTCAGATCCACCCCAGATTGGCCTCCCCACCCTGATCAGAGGCAGGGCTGGCCAGCCAACCACCCCTGGCCCCTCCTCACTTCCGGCCATGACCCCAATCACCCCCCCCCCAATCAGGGTTGGGGCCCTCCTGACAACAGTCCATGGTCCCTCCTCCCAACTGACCCAGCCCCAATCTGGCAATTGGGGCTGGGCCGGCTGTACCCCACTTGTATATGAATTTGTGCACTGGGCCTCTAGTAAGAATGGCCTAGATCTTAAGACTCTTGTCCTCTCTAACAACATAAGTGGGATCTCTGGCTCTCTGAGTTCAGTTTGGCTTCTGTCAATGGGAAGTCCAAGCAGGAGATCTCTTCAGGGTAGAAAAGCAAGGTGGGGGGTATTTATTCTCTCGCCTGTCTCCTACCAAGGCCATCTCTGATTAGCTGCAACCCTAAACCAAAAATCGTACCTTCTCTACTCAGCTCTTTTTCTGGGTTCCTGTTCTCTTAACCCCTTTTGGTTAGGGTGCAATTTACTCACTGTTGCCAGCAGTCTCCCCTTTCATTTGCATAACCTGTGTGCGCAGCTTGTAGGAAACCCTTGCACTTGACTCTCCCCCAACTACCTAATTAGAGTGGTCCATCTCTGCTGCTAGAATCCTGACTGATAATTCTTCACAATACCCACCATCTTTTCTCTTTCAGACATACACTGACCATTATTAATGGTTCTTTTGAAAATCCCCTCTAGTGTTTCCTGACATCAGAATATCTCTCCTGACAACTGAAATCATTGTCACTTCCCAAGCAGAATGTTTCATGGTCATACCTGATGAGTCCACTAATGTATCATCTTTTCAAAATCACATGAGAATACCAGTAAACTCCCTGAGTGATCAGACTCCCAGCTCAGGAGACTTGCAAAGTCAGTGGTTTGAGTCATGGTGTTCTGGGTGGAAAAAGTTATCCCTGATTCTTGGAATTGGTGTCTTAACCTGTGTTTTCACGTGTGATTGTATTGTGCTATGGCATATGAGAGAGCAGCCACCAATAGAGCCATTTCCATGCTTTTGAAGGCCCTTGCTGACCTCTCAGGGCACATTGCAGAAGAAGGAGGTGGCATATGAAACTGTGAAAGCCGGTCATCATGGATGAGTGTTGGTGATAGATGGACAAGAGTCTCAAGTCTGGGCAGTTCTTACTAAATGCTAAAATGTGGCACAATATTTTGCAGAGGAGCTCCAATGGGATGAACTTGACCTGAATGACTACTAATGAGTTTAGCCAGCTACAAAGAAGAAATCAACATGTAATTAATCAAACTGTGCATATAAGCAATGGCTAAGCCTCCTTTAGGAGAAGCAGAGCTCTGAAAAGTATTGCACTGTCTCCTTTACTTCTTATAACTGAAAATAGAACTTTTTCTCCACCAAGACTGTGTTCCTTTGAACCCAGTGTTCTGTTATACTGGGAAGGTCATGGAGAAGATGTGACCTCTGGTTGACCTGAAGCTTGGACCCAATAGGCCTTCAGCTTGCCTTTTCCCTTCCAGGAGCTGCGTCAAGGACACAGCCTTGAGATAGTAATGGGTTGTTGAGACCATCTGGATGGTGTACCTGACTCAGCCCAGCTACATAATTTTTTCAAATCTGGCAGGCAAGTGCAGAGAAGATTTGTCTTTGAGCCACCCAAGACAAACTTTGTAAGTAAGTTTCCTGGCTTATTTAAACTGTCACCTACCCATCTGCCATGGCCTGCTTCTCTCTTGAGTCTCTCCCTGCCCTCTGTATGGGGGCCAGTTTCAGATTATTCCTAGGAGTTTTGGAACCAACATGTGCTTTTAAAACAGTAGGCTCATCTATGTTTTTAAGCAAATATAAAAAATGGAGTATCTAAGGCAATGGTTCTCAACCTTCTGGCTCTTTAAATACAGTTTCTCATGTTGTGACCCAACCATAAAATTATTTTTGTTGCTACTTCATAACTGTAATGTTGCTACTGTTATGAATCGTAATGTAAATATCTGATATGCAGGATGGTCTTAGGCGACCCCTGTGAAAGGGTCGTTTGACCGCCAAAGGGGTCGCGACCCACAGGTTGAGAACCACTGATCTAAGGGATCTGGCCTAAACCAGCAGTAGGACATCCCTCTCGCAATCTGGGACCGCTGGCTCCTAATTGTGCACTTTTCTGCCTGTCTGATCACCCCTAACTGCCTCTGCCTGCCTGATCGCCCCCAACTGCCCTCCCCTGCAAGCCTGATCTCACCCCCACTACCCTCCCCTACTGGCCTGGTTGCCCCAACTGTCCTCCACGGCCAGCCTGATCTTGCTCCCAACAGCCTTCTCCTGCTGGCCTGATCTCACCCCTAACTGCTCTCCCCTGCCGGCCTGACCACCCCTAACTGCCTCTGCCTGCCTGATCACCCCTAACAACCCTCCTTTGCCGGCTTGATCTTACCCCCAATGGCCCTCCCCTGCCAGCCTGATCGCCCCTAACTGCCTCTGCCTCAGCCCCCACCACTATGGCTGTGTCTGGAAGGAAGTCGGACGTCTAGAAGATGGCTGTTTGACCCAGTCTAATTATCATATTATCCTTTTATTAGTATAGATAGATTATATAGGATAGGATTGCTTAAATGGGGGGGGGCTTTTTTAGCAGGAGGAGATGCTCTTGGCAGACAAAAATACATAATCCCTATATCTGGACTGATAGCCAGCCATATGCATTATACTGCCAAACCAGTCATTAAATAATTGAACCATTTTCCTACACCTTACCCCAAAGAGTGGTTGCCTTAAAACCCCTCCTCAGGCCCCACCATAGGTTCCGCCTTTGCAATTCTCCCAGATTAGGTGTTGATTGGTCAGTTTCTATGCCAGTCAGCATCAAAAGCTCTGCCTTCTAGGCAGCCATTGGCACCTCTCAGTTGACCCAGATTTGGTTCTGATGATCAGTTTCTATTCCAATCAGCATCAAAAGCTCTGCCTGCTATGCAGCCATTGGCTCCTTGCAGTTCACCCAGATTTGGTTCTGATTGGTTGTTTTCCATGCCAGTCAACATCTCTGGGCCTATCTCTGGGCCTGATCAGAGAGGCGAGGCTGATCAACAGCCACCCCAGGCTGCTGGCGAGCAGGCTGAACTGCTGACCTCTCGGAGAGAGAGAGAGAGAGAGAGAGAGAGAGAGAGGCAAAGGCTGATTAGCAGCTGCCACGGAGGCTGCAGATCAGACCCTGCTTCTCTCTTCAGGCCTTGCCAGCAGCTGCGTCTCTTTCTCTCTGAGAGGTCAGCAGTTCAGCCCGCTCTTCAGTCCCCACCCAATGGAGCCTGCTGCGTGTGCAGCCTGGTGTTCGGTCAACCCTTAGGTTGTTTTAGACGTTAAGGACCCTGGCTCTTTATATATGTAGATAAATGACATGTAAAATTATGTTGAATATCCTATCTAATAATAGACAAACATGGTAATTAACCATACCTCCAACACGCTTCCCATTGGCTAATCAGGGTGATATGCAAATTAACTGCCAATCAATATGGCGGTTAACCGCCAACAAAGATGGCGGCTAATTTGCATACTACAGGCAGAATGGGACAGCGTAATCCCCCCTGCCCCACTGCCATCTGGGCCTGCTATCTGCGACCCTGGTGGCAGGCAGCCCGCATGGGACCCGATCCAGGGCTGGCCAGCGGGACCACAGCGATCTGCCACCAGATACACTCACAAACGGCCCTCCCGTGGGGATCCCGGGTTGGCAGGTGCTAATGCACCGATCTGCCAATGGCCACGCCCACAAATGGCCCTCCCCCAGGGATCCGTGGCTGGCAGGTGCTAATGCACTGATCAACCACCGGCTGTGCCCACAAACGGCCTTCCCGTGGGATCCGGGGTTGGCGGGTGCTAAGGCACCGATCAGCCAATGGTCATGCCCACAAACAGCCCTCCCGCGGGGATCCCGGGTTGGCGGGTGCTAATGCACTGGTCAGCCACAGGCTGTGCCCACAAACAGCCCTCCACGGGGATCCATGGCTGGCAGGTGGTAATGCACCAATCCACCACCGGCTGCACCCACAAACGGCCTTCCCGTGGGGATCCTGGGTTGGCCAGTGCTAATGCACTGATCTGCCAATGGCCACACCCACAAACGGCCCTCCCTCGGGGATCCATGGCTGGCAGGTGGTAATGCACCGATCAGCCATCGGCTACGCCCACAAACGGCTTTCCCACAGGGATCCTGGGTTGGCGGGTGCTAATGCACCGATCAGCCACCGCCTGCGCCCACAAACGGCTTTCCCACAGGGATCCCAGGTTGGCAGGTGCTAATGCACCGATCCGCCAATGGCCACTCCCACAAACGGCCCTCCACGGGGATCCGTGGCTGGTGGGTGCTAATGCACCGATCAGCCACCGGCTGCGCCCACAAATGGCCTTCCCGTGGGGATCCCCGGTTGGCAGGTGCTAATGCACCGATATGCCAACACGCACGCCTGGGCCGCCTTTGCCCTGTGCATACTATGCAGCTGGGAGAGGGGAGTGGGGCCGCTGGGAGCAGGGCGGGAACTGCCCAGGTTTGCGTCAGGCAGTGGAGAGCGGAGTGCGAACTAACCCGACCGGTAGCTGCTTGCTCATTCACTTACTTGCTCATTCATTCACTCATTCACTCACTCATTCATTCACTCATTCACTCACTCTGCAAACCCTCTCAGGTCCCTGGCACCAGGCCAGGCACTGAAATTGAAGCAGGATAAGACAGAGCTATGTCCTCAAGATGTTAGTAATTCAGTAGGCAGCCAGGAGAGGGGTCCCAGGCAGCTGGGAACAGGCGGGAACTTTCCCAGGGTGGCCTTCAGGCAGCCTGGAGTGGGGCTGGAACTTCTGCCGTGTTGCCATGGTGAAGCAGGATAAGACAGAGCTATGTCCTCAAGATGTTAGTAATTCAGTAGGGTGAAGCAGGCACATGAACGGGGCAGTTGTATGCACAGATGCACTGTACTGGGTTCGGTGAGGGCTGTAACTAACGCCAACTTTGTTCTCTTGATAAAATGGGGCCTCGGGAGCCAGGCCACCCCAAGCCTGTAGGCCTGTGCCTAGGCCAGGAGTCCAGGAACATGACAGAGGATGCAGGTTGGGCTGAGGGGTCTGGCCCCACCCCTCACTCTCACCCCCGAGTGCACAAATTTTTGTGCACCGGGCTACTAGTATATATATATATTTGCAAAAATTCTCACTGTCATCGTGTTTGCTAACACTTGCACCACGTCCCATAATACCTATTTCTTTCTGTCCTGAGAATGTTATAGACACCTCTCACTGACACCAGAGAGGTGTTATTGGACAGCCCCCTGAGTCAGTGGGAGAGGGCTATTCCCCACCTCGATCATTGTCTTCTCATATAAATGAATTTATATGAGAGATCTTGACAGTATTGTTAAAAGCCAATTTAGTAAAGCAATTAAAGCATGCACCTTTGTTAAAGAAGCAAAGCAAGCAAACCTATACATCTGGCTTATGAAGCCCAGAAGGGCTCTCAGCTATTCTGAAGAACAAGTTGTATGTGTGTATGTGTGTATGTGTGTGTGTCGGCGGGGGAGGGGGGGTCTGAGGTTTTAATATACCCTCCTGTGTATAGTTCTCAAAATTCCTCTGCTGAATATTTTGGTACAGATTAATTGTCAAGATCCTTTTAAAAAATATTTTTTTTGGTGGCCTTCCAAAAATTCATGAGAAGCACCTGGCAACTTTATCTTGCGAAGCCTTGAGACTGCTGGCTTCTTTGCTTAGGGAGTAGAATGGCCCTTTTCCCTTTTCCTTTTTCCCAGTCCCTTTCTGCGATCTCTCATTAGGGAAGTTTTTAAACCATTTGCTCTGTGTCCTTGGCTGGGGAAGATAATGGTTTGTTAGTTACAAGCTTTATGTAAATTGCCCATACTGTTTGGCCTTGTTTTAACTTTCCTGTCTCAGTTTCCATATTCCTCCTGCCCTGGAATCCTGTAACATATTTCCCCCATCAGAGACTTCCATATCTAGAATCTTTTAGGGTTGTTGAGGGAGGAAAGTCATCTTCCTTAACTAGTTCATGCTGTTAAGGGGTGTTGTCCCTGCCTGCATTAGGGTATGGAAGCCTCTTCCTGTCTGATTTAAAGGAGACATGAGAATGGCATTTGAGACTGAAACGGAGAGACTGTTTGTTGATTTTTATAAAGTAGGGATGGGCTGGAATTCTTGAAGCATTATTATCTTGACATGAAGTTATTGTTTCCTAGAAGCTACAAATTTGACAAGGTTCATGGACAATTATATTAGTGCCCAGCCATTATATTACTTATCTGTAACAGGTTTTTGTTTCATGAAGAGGAACTTGAGGCCCCAGCTGGTTTGGCTTAGTGGATAGAGCGTCAGCTTGTTGATCAAAGAATCCTGGGTTCGATTCCGGTCAAGGGCTCATACCTTGGTTGCGGGCTCCTCCCTGACCTGGCCCTGGTTGGGGCATGTGCAGGAGGCAACCAATCAATGTGTTTCTCTCACATTGATGTTTCTTTCTGTCTTTCCCTATCTCTTCCACTCTCCATAAAAATCAATAGAAAAATATCTTCCATTGAGGATTAACCAAAAAAATTAATTAGCTTGAGGTCCTTGATGGGTTCACAAGAGTAGGTCCCAGGTTGAGGTTCCTGTGGGAACCTTTAAGAAACAAATTTAGTTTGAGAGAAGTAAACCTATAACTTTTCCTTTAGCTTTAGTTTTTATTTTCATGAGACCTATGGGTTACATAGACACCTAGGACTCTGAGGTTTTTGGCATAGCTTGACTAGAGTCCTTTTCCCTTAACTATATGGGTCTAGGGGTTCTTTACCTTTTGTCCTTAATTGTTTTATTTGATACACCTAATTAGGGTTCTGATTTAGGATTGTATCTCCCCCTGGTCTGTATATGTGATGTTCACTATGATGGCCAATTATTTTATTAGCATAAGCCCTTATAACTTCTATTATATGGTGCTTTTCATCTATAGTGTAGCAGTGGAGGAGAACAATTTGTAAATTTCTGTTAAGTTATAAGTCAATGTCAAGTGACTAAAACCATGTGTGAATTTGCTAGAGTCCTCAGAAAACCAACCAAGTTTTTCTTTGTAAAGGGCCATTGGTAGAGTGGCCTGTGTAGTAGGTGTCCTTTTGGGCCCAGTGGCTCAGCTCTGCAGTCACATGATCTGGGCACTCTAGGTGTACCCCTGTGTGGGCTATGTGCACAGTGTTGTTGTAGCTGAGCCTTCATTGCTGTTGCTGTCACTGGGAGGAATTGACCTCCAGGCCAATTGGCTGTGAGGACCAGCTGTGTCTACAGTGGAAGAGCTGCTGTGCAGGAGACACCCCATGGAGCAGGACTTGCTTCAATGGGGCTTTCGTGCTCACTGAGTTTGCCCCTTGAGTGTGCCTTTCCCTAATACTATCACTTTCTGAGGTGGTCAGGGCTTCTTGGAGGATTAGATTAATATCCCTCCAAGATAAGTCATAAGGTGAGCTTCCTCCATTCTTGGATGAGTTTGCCAGGGTCACCTGTAAAACTCCCCAAACTGTCCTTTATGCTTATTAAGTCTTACATGTTGAATGGAACCTGAATTCTTATTATTCCCCTTTCTCCTGGGGCTTCTCTCAAAGGAAATTTTCCTTTTAAATTTCCTGCTTTATCTTCCCCCCAACTGGTTGATTCAATATAGGATGGTGCTAGTTCTGAAGCAGCTGGTTGTTGAGGCATTATGGGTGGAACCAGGTATTCATTCTCAAGATTTAATTCCTTCTTTACAATGACTGCTAAGAATGCAGGATCTATCTAATAGCTCTGGTATAATTTGGAGTTATTTATCAAGGCCATAAAGACAGGGACATAAGGTATTTCAGTCCATCTGCCCTGCCTTCGACACAATGAATCTAATTGCAAGATTGTATTATAATTTAGGCTCCCATTTCCAGGCCAAACTTCCCTATCTCCTACTTTATATTGGGGCCAAGCTGTACTACAAAAGAAAACCAATCATTTCCTCTTTAGGGTCTGAGGGTCAAAGTTGTCCCAGTTCTTTAAAATGCCTCCCAATGGAGAATCTTGGGGTCCCATCTCAGAGAGAATAGAGGAGACTGTGTGACCCCCTGGGTTTCCAGGTTTAACTAGTGCTTACTGTGTAGCTCCTGAGCTCCCGGTCTTACCTGGTGCTTACTGTGCAGTCCCCTTGTGTCTCTATTCTCAATCGATTTAAAACCTCCTCTGCTTCAAAATTCCTCTGCTGAATATTTTAGTACAGATTAATTCTCAAGGTCCCCTTTAAAAATATTTTTTTTGTGGCCTTCCCAAAATTCATGAGAAGTACCTGGCAACTTTATCTTGCCAAGCTTTGAGACTGCTGACTTACAAGTAGAATGGCCCTTTCCCCCTTTCCTTTCTGCATTCTCTCCTTAGGGAGGGTTTTTAAGCATTTTCTCTGTGTCCTTGGCTGGGGAAGATAATAGTGTGTTAGTTACAAGCTGGCTTCAAATTGCCCACACTATTTGGCCTTGTTTTAACTTTCCTGTCTCAGTTTCCCTATTCCTCCTGCCCTGGAATCCTATAACAAGGTCATTTACGATCTGCTCTCTTAGCAACATTCAAGTATTAACTCTAATCACTATGCTGTGTATTCAATCCCGAGAATTTATTCATCTCTAACTGGAAGTTTGTATTGTTTGACCAACATTTCCCATTTCCCCATTTCCCCCATCTGCCAGCCCCTGGTAACCACCATTCAACTCTCCATTTCTATGAGTTTGGATTTTTAAAGTAAAAAAAGTGATATCATATAGTATTTATTATCTTCGGTCTGACTTATTTCACTTAGCAAATGCACTCTAGGTTCATCTGCAAATGGAACGAAATGAAAAGGTGTCCTTCTTATTCTCATGACTGAACGCACATACACACACACAACACATGTGGGTGGGCAAGAGTAGATTTATAGCTGCGAGTTTATTTTTGCATATTTACTTATTAATTATTCTATTATTTGTTTCATGTACTAACATCTGTAAATATACTTTATATATATATATATATCACAAGTTTCAAATTGTTCTCAAATATATCTCAAATCACATCACATTATCTCAGGTTGTTTCCATATCTTGTCTATTGTGAATAATGCTGCAATGAACATGAGAATGCAAATGTCTCCTCGAGATCCTGTTTTCATTGCCTTTGGATAGATGTCCATATGGATCATATGGTGGTACTACATTTGATTTTTTGATGACTCTCCATACTGTTTTCCATAGTGGGGGCACCAATTTACAATCCTGCTGACAGTGTATAAGAATTCTCTTTTCTTCACATCCTCACCAATACTTGCTATGCCTTGTCTTTTTAAATAAAATCTATTTTAACAGATGTGAGGTGATATCTCACTGATTTGCATGTTCCATGATCATTAGTGATGTCGTGCACCTTTTCCTGTTGGTCATTTGTATGTCTTCTTTGGAAAAAGTCTATTCAGTTTCTTTGCCCATTTTAAAAAACCTGGATTTTTCTTTGTGTGTGTGTTTTTGTTTGTTTTTGCTACTGACTTATATGAGTTCCCTATATATTGTGGCTAATAACTCCTTATCATATATATGACTTGCAAATATTTTCTTCCATTTTATAGATTGTCTTTTCATTTTGTTGATAATTTCCTTTGCTGTGTGGAAGTTGTTTAATTTGACGGAGTCCCACTTATTTTCTTTTGCTTTTGGTGTCAAATCCAAACAATCACTGCCAAGACCAATGTAAAACAGCTTACCCCTTTCTTTTCTTCTAGGAATTTTATGGTTTTGGGACATATGTTCAAGTCTTACTGCATTTGGAGTTGATTTTTGTGTATGGTGTCAGATTGGAGTCCAATGTCATTATTTTGCACATGGCTATGCAATTTACCCAGAACCATTTATTGAAGAGATTATCCTTTTTCCATTGTATATTCTTGACTTGTTTGTTATAAATTAATCAACCATTTCTTTCTGGGTCTCTGTTTTTGCTATTGATCTATGTGTCTGTTTTTTATGGCAATGCCACCCTGTTTTGATTAGTACAAGTTTGTAATATAGTTTGAAATTAGGATGTGTGATGTCTCCATCTTTGTTATTCTTTCTTAAGTTATTCGGGAACTTTTGTGTCTCTATAGAAATTTTAGGATTTTTTTTTTCAATTTCTGTGAAAAAATGCCATTGGAAATTTTTTTTTTTTTTTTGTCAATCCTCATCCGAGGATATTATTTTTCCATTCATTTTTAGAGAGAGTGGAAGGGAGGGGGAGAGACACACAGAGAGAAACATCAATGTGAGAGAGACATATCAATTTGTTGCTTCCTGCACATGCCCCAACTGAAGCCGGGGATTGAGTCTGCAATTGAGGTATGTGACACTTTAACCACTGAGCAAACCAGCTAGGGTGCCATTGGTATTTTGGTAGGAATTGTGTTGAATCTGTAGATTACTTTGAGTAGTATGAACATTTGAAAAATATTAATTCTTCCAATCCATAAGCACAAAATATCTTTCCAATTATTTGTTTCTTCTTCAATTTATTTCATCATTATTTTATAGTTTTCAATACACTGAGTGGGCAGATTATCATGACCACCTGATATTTGTAGGCAAATTAGCTATAATTTTGTGCTGAAGTTGCTAGAGGGCCAGACCATTATAAATAGGGAAGCATACACCCCACATGCATGAGTAAAACCCTTCAAGCTGGTGGGGGCAGTGTTATGGTTTGGGGCATGTTTTCCTGGCATAATTTGGGCCCTTTAATTCGTGTGGAACAACATCTGAATAGCACAACATACCTAAGTATCGTTGCTGATCAGGTTCATCCTATCATGTTGATGGCGTATCCCAATGGAGACGGCTTCTTCCAACAAGACAATGCACCATGCCACGGTGCTCGTATTGTGCAGGAGTGGTTTCAAGAACATAAGGAAGACTTTACTTTGCTTAGGTGGCCCATACAATCACCAGATCTCAGTCCAATTGAGCATTTGTGGGATGAAGTTAAAAGAGCCATCAGGCAGCTGGTTCCCCAGCCATCGAATCTCACAGAACTGGACAGTGCTATTCATCAGGCATGGTGTCAGATTCCTCGCATCACCTTTTAATATCTCATGGAGTCAATGCCAAGAAGAATCGCCGCAGTATTGAAGGCAAAAGGTGGCCCAACTAAGTACTAATGGGGTGGTCATAATAACCTGGCTACTCAGTGTATATAGGTCTTTCAACTCCTTGGTTAAATTTACTTCTAGGTATTTTATTCTTTATGATGTTATTGTAAATTTGATTATTTTCTTAATTTCTTTTTTATGATAAATCACTATTAGTGTATGAAAAGCAACTGATTTTTTATATTTTCATATTTATTTTGTGTCCTTCAGATTTACTGAAATTACTTTTCATTTCTCAGGTTTTATTTTTATTTTTTGAAGGGGGTGGCAGAGTCTTTAAGATTTTCTGTAAATAAGATGACATCATTTGCAAATAAAGACAATTTTACTTTTTCTTTTCTCATTTGGATTCCTTTTATTTGTTTTTCATGCCTAATTGCTCTGGGGAGCCCTACCAGTACTACATTGGATAAAAATGGTAAGAGTGGTCATCCTTATATTTTTCCTTTCCACTAAGTATAATGTTTGCTGTGGGCTTGTCATATATGACCTTTCTTATGATGTTAACTGTGGGCTTGTCAGATATGAACTTTGTTATGTTGAGGTAACATTCCCTTTCTACCCAGGTTGTTCAGAAATTTTATCATGAAAGGATGTTGCATTTTGTCAAATGCTTTTTCTTTGTTTATCTTTTTATATTGCTAATGTGGTGTATCACATGGACTGACTTACAGATGTCAACCCATTCTTGTTTTTGAACAGTCCATTCTTGCCTAATTGCCCTAGTTAAACTTCCTTTACAAAGTTGAAATGAAGTGACAAGAGCAGATATCTTATTTCTGATCTTAGCAGGAAAGCTTTCAGCCTGTCATCATTAAGTATGGTACTAGCTGCGGAATTTTCATAAATTCCTTTTAGCAGGTTGTAGAAGTTTCTTTCTCTTCTTAGTTCACAGACTTTTTTTATTATTATGAAACTGTGTTCAATTTTGTCAAGTGCTTTTTCTAAATCCAGTGAGATTATCAGGTATTTTTCTTCTTTAGTCTATTGATATGGTTTATTACACTGATTTCTGACGTTAAACCAATATTGCACTCATGAGATAAGTTCCACTTGGTCACAATATAAACTCCTTTTAATATATTGCTGAATTCTTTTTGCTAGTATTTTGTTGAGGATTTTTGCATCCAAATTCATAGGATATATTGATATGTAGTTTTCTTTAATTGTGATGTCTTTTTCTGGTTTGGTATCAGGACAATGCTGACATCATAGAATGAGTTGAAAAGTATTCTTCCTCTTCTGCTTTTTGGAAGATTTTGTGAAGAATTGATATTCTTCTTCTTAAATGTTTGGTAGAATTCACCAGTGAAGACATCTGGGCCTGAGTGTTACTTTGAAGGTAATTTTTTTTATTAGTAATTTAATCTCTTTATGCATTATAGGTCTATTTTGATGTTCTATTTTTTCTTGAGTCAATTTTGGTAGTTTATGAATTTTTCCATTTTATCTATGCTATCTAATTTGGGAAACAAGATTTTTTATATTTCCATATAATTGTTTTATTTCCATAAACTCAGTAATAATGCCCCCTCATTCATTCCTGATTTCAGTAATTCTCTATATGTTTTTGGTCAAACTAGCTAAATATTTGTCAATTTGTTGATATTTTCTAAGCACCAAGCATTATTTATTTATTTATTTTGGTTTTCTGTATTATTTTTATATTCTCTAGTTCAGTAATTTCTACTGTACTCTTTATTATATTCTTCTTGTGATTGCTTTAAGTTTCATTTGCTACCTTAATCACCATCTTAATTTGAAATTTTAGGTTATTGGTTTGAGATTTTCTTCTTTGTTTAATATAGCTACATATATTTTCAGACATAAATTTTCCTATAAGTGTGGCTTTAGCTGCACCCATAACTTTTGCTATGTTGTTTTTCATTTCTTTTCATCTCAAAGTGTTGATAATTTTCCATTTGATATACTGGTATTCTTTGATTTATCAGTTTATTTTCAGTTACTGATTGCTAACTTCACTTCATTTTGCCTGGTGAACATACGATGTATGATTTCAAGCCTCTTAAACTTATTGAGGCTTATTTTATGGCCTCATACATGGTCTATCTAGGAGAATGTTCCTTGTGGATTTGCAGAAAATGTGTATTCTGGTGTTATTGGGTGGAGTGTTCTAGTGTTAGACCTATTGATCACCACATCTCATCTTTGTTGACCTTCTGATTAGTTGCTTTATGCGTTATCCAAAGTGGGATATTGAAATACACAAAATTATTATTGAATTGTCTCTTGTAATGGCCTTCATTCTGAAGTTTATTTTGCCAGATATTAATATTGTTATCCCAGCTTTTTTCTTATTGTTTCCATTTTCATGGAAAAATTTTTTTCCATCCCTTCACTCTCATCCTCTGTGAGTCTTTTGTTCTCTTGTAGACAGCATATATTTGGGTCATGCTTTCTTATCAATTCAGCTACCCTATGTTTTCCATTGGAGCATTAATCCATTTACATTTAAGGTTATTATTGATAGGAACTTATTTATTGCCATTTTAATTCTTTATGCCTATGCTTCCCTTCTCTATTTATTCTTCTTTGTCTAACAAATATATTTTTATTGATTTCAGGAAAGAATGGAGAGGGAGAGATAGAAACATCAACAATGAGAGAGAATCATCTATCAGCTTCCTACTGCATGCCACCTACTGGGGATCAAGACCACAACTCATATAAGCAAAACCAATGGACATAAGACACTGGGGGGTTGGGGAGGCCAGGGGATTGTCAAGGGCGGGGAAAAAAAAAGGACACATATGTAATACCCTTTGTAATACTTTAAGCAATAAAAAAATTTAAAAAAAAAGACCACAACTCAAGCATGTGCCCTGACCAGGAATTAAACCATTACCTCCTGGTTCCTAGTTGATGTCCAACCTCTGTGTGGGCTATTTCTTCTTGTTACTACAGCAGTTCTTTTAGCATTTCTTGCAATGCTGGTTTGGAAGTAATAAACTCCTTTAGTTTTTTTTTTTGCCTGGGAAGCTCTTTATTACACTATCTATTTTGAATGATAGCTTTACTGGACATAGCAGTCTTGGTTTCAGATCCTTGCTTTTAATTACCTTGAATCTTCATTACCATTCCCTTCTGGCTTGTAGAGTTTCAGATGAGAAATCAGCTGACAACCTATGGAAGCTCCTTTGTAAATAACAAATTGCTTTTCTCTTACTGCCCTTAAGATTCTTTCTTTGTCTTTAACTTTTGGCATTTTAATTATGATGTATCTGGGTGTGGGCCTCTTTGGATTCTTCTTGCTTGGGACACTCTGTGCCTCCTGAACTTGTGTGACTTTTCCTTCTCCAGGTTAGTGAAGTTTTCTGCCATTATTTCTTCAAACAGTTTCTCTATCCCTTGCTCAGTTTCTTCACTTTCTGGCACTCCTATGATGCAAATATTATTATGTTTCATAGTACCCCAAAGCTCCCTTAAGCTGTCCTCTTGTTTTTAAATCATTTTTCTTTTTGGTTCTCTTATTGAGTGATGCTTTCTACTGTGTCTTATAACTCACTGATTTGATCCTCTACTTCCTCTAATCTGTTGTGTATTCCTTCCAATGTGCTATTTTTTTAGTGCTATGTCATTCTTCATTTCCAACTGGTCATTTATCATGATTTCTATATCTTTGCTCAATCTGTTGAGCATCCTTGTAATCATGATTCTGAACTCTATATCTGATAAATTTCCCATCTCCATTTAATTTAGCTCTTCTGGAGAATTCCCTTGTTTGTTCATTTGGGGCTTGTATTTTTTGTCTCCCCATTTTGGCTGTCTGTTTGTGTCAGTGTATTAGGTAGATCTGCTATGACTCCAAGTCTATGGTGCAGGACAATTTCAGAAGCTGATTGTGACTGGCCCTGAGTACCCTGTTCGGAGCTATTAGCAATCCACAGCATGTGGCTCCCACTGCTGGGTCTGGGTGCCCTTGGAACAGACCAAGATATGCAACAAGATCTGTTTTTCATAACCACAGGTTCAGAAGGAGATCAGGCAAAGTCTCAAAGCCTCCAGAGATCTGCCTCTGCCTGCAGTCTGATTGTTATTCTCAGAGTCTTAATTTGCCTTAGGCTATTGACCACAGCAAGTTGTAGACTCCACAGGGTGGGGTGAGAGGTTTTCCAACTAGGTGGGGCAATTGTTTCCTCCTGATGCAAAAGCTGCCTGGATGGTAAATGTCTTTTTAAGAAAGATGTCCTCTGCAGTATGAGGGAATGACAGCATAGGAAGACAGGGTGGCTGCCTTCTGAGTAACAACCTCTAAGACCCCCAAACCTGGATTCTTCTCGCAGATCCCTAGTCCACTCTGCCCTCTCTATCTCTCAAAAACTCAATATGAGTGGCTGCATACAAAATTTTGTGCATTGGACTTTTAATAGAGTGCCTGTATTTCTAGCCATCGTCTCCTGTCAGACAGCTACCCCACTGCTTTTCACAGTAAGATGTTATGTGGTCACCTTTCTCAGTTCTGGTGCTCTGGGATGGGGGCCCCAGCTTGGGGTTTAGACCCCAGAGTTCTTAATGGGAACCATCCACAGCTAAGATATCCCTCCAGACCTTCAGCTGCTGTCTGTGGGAGCCCAGACTGGTTTTTCATGCAGCCCCACTTTCTACCAGTCTCTCTGTGGTCTTCACTGGATGTCTCTGTTTATCAGGTTTCTCACTAGCTAGTCAATTGATTATTCAGATGTTTTTTTTTTTTCTGTATTTTAGTTATAATTCCAGTTTGGTCCTGGGAAAGTGTCAGTGTAGCTTTCACTTAATCCACTGCTATTTTGGATTGAATTGCCTATTTCCATTTGGCTTCTGTATTTTTTCACCATTTTATTGATTCTTTCTCTTGCTGCTTTAAACCTACCATTGAGCCCCTGTAATAAAATTTTCATTTCAGTTCTACTTTTCAACTCCAGAATTTCTATTTTGTTCTTAAATAATAACTTTTATCTTTATTGACATTATCTATTTGATGAGGTATTGTCATCATAGCTTCCTTTTTTTAAGTGTTATTTCCTTCAGTACTTTATTTTTATTTATGTTTTTAAAAATTTCTTTATTGGGAAAACCAAGATGGCGGCATAGGTTAACACCGGAGTTTGCTGCCTCGAACAACCACTTCAAAAATACAACTAAAAGACGGAACGGACATCATCCAGAACCACAGGAAGGCTGGCTGAGTGGAAGTTCTACAACTAGGAGGAACCGAGAATCAGAGGAGGCGCAGTGCTGAAGTAAAATACTAAGGTGCGGAGTGCGCGCGGCGCGGGCTGGTGGCTGAGGGCGCGGTTGTCTGTTTCAATCCGGAGGGAGCCTCAGACTCTGAGCCCCAGACCCGGGCGAGTCTCTAGGGACCCAGACTCAAACGGGAGAAGCAGGACTGTCTGGCTACGGTCCCTCCGAGGTTTGCAGCCGTTGCTGGGACAGAGAGGCAGAGCCCCTGGGGACGGACTGAGAGCAGCCATAACTGCTCCCTCCTCCGCCCTGTTGATCCCGTGGGACCCGCCCCGCCCAAGCCCTGCACAGAGGCATTTGCCGGATAGCCTCAGGCAAAGGCTAGATTAGCACCTCCCTACAGGACACAAGTTCTTCCACTGCAGACACAGCTGATTAACACAGCCAGTTGGCCTGGAGGTCAAATCCCTCTAGTATTAACTACAACAATCAAGGCTTAACCACAACAAGACTGCGCACAAAGACCACAAGGGGTGCACCAAGAAAGCATAAAAAA
>NW_005355554.1:265693-278678 GCF_000412655.1 Myotis brandtii
ATTTGATAATCTAATGGGAGATCCCTTGCATGTAACTTTCTGTCTCTCTCTTGCAGCCTTTAAGAATCTCTCTTTGTCCTGAACATTTGCCATTGTAATTATGATGTGTCTTGGTGTGGGTGTTTTTGGGTTCATTTTGTTTGGGACTCTCTGTGCTTGTGTGAGTTTTTTTCTTCCCCACATCAGGGAAATTTTCAGAAAATATTTCTTCAAATAGGTTTTCTAATCCTTGTTCCTCTTTCTGTTGTTCTGGCACCCCTATTATTCATATGTTGCTTCATTTCATGTTGTCCCAAAGCTCCCCTAGTCTCTCCTCCTGTCTTTTAATTTTTTTCTGCAATTGCAGTTCAATTTGGGTGTGTTTTGCTTCCCTGTCTTCTAATTCGCTAATTCTGTCCTCCGCTTCACCTAGTCTACTGTTGAAACTTTCCATGGTGTTTTTTATTGCAGCTATATCACTCTTCATTTCTTCTTGATTCTTACATAAGTTGTTGATTTTTTCATCCATTTCTTCTTGATTCTTGCATAAGTTGTTGATTTTTTTATCCATCCGGTTTATGAACCATATGACCCTTACTCTGAATTCTTTTTCTGACATATTGTATGCCTCTGATTCACTTAGCTCCTTTTCTGGTGATGCTTCCTTTTTTTTCCTTTGGGGATTTGTCTACCCATGTTTGATCTCACCAACAGGTCTAGATGTTGAGTCATTCAGGGGCTGCTTCTTGGGTGGTAGTGGTTCCTCGGGCTGTGGTTGCTCCTCGGGCAGTCATGGTAGAAGCTGCTTCTCAGTTGGTAGCAACTACTCTGGTGGGTGCTGTTCGCAGCAGTGGTGGCTCCTTTGGGTGGTGGGGGAGGCTTCTCACACAGCTGGTATTCCTTAGACAGAGTGTGTGCTGATCACGAGGTTGCTGCTCCTTGGATGGGGGCAGGCTGCCCGCAGCTGCTACTCTTTGGACTGGAGCGGACTGCTCACGTGGCTGCTGTTCCTTGGATGGGGACTGGCTGAGCACTGCTGCTGTTCCTCTGATGGGGCAGGCTGCTTGTGGGACTACTGCTCCTTGGACAGTGCCCTGGGTGGCTGGGACTTGGTGACCATGGGACCACAGCCGAGGTAGCAGGTCCCTGACAGGGGTGGCTGTAGAGTCCCAGGTGTTACCTGAGGGAACCCTGGGTGGAGGTGAGGCTGGGCTCCCAGTTACAGTAGCTCTCCCCTTCAGAAAGGTCAGGCTTCTGAATAAGAGCTGGAGTCTCGGTACTGTTTGCAATGGTAGCAGAGGCTACCTAGTTAGGCTAGCCTGGTTAACCTGCTCCCAAAGGTCCTGCAGGGTCTAACTGTGCCTCACTCACACACACACCTACACCCCACACACAACCACACACTCCTCTTTGCTCCATCACTGCTACCTTCTTCCTGCCTCTGTAGCTGGGTCTAGGGTGTAATTGACCCGTACATGGATGGAGTTTTCTCTCCAGGTGTCTGGTTATGTGGCTCACTCTCTAGCACATTAGCCAGACAGGATAAAATTCACCTTAACAAGAGATGACACAAAGGGAACAAAGCACAAATGTACTCAAGACACCGATAACCCCAATATAAGTGAGCACCTGAGAAAAGAGAATTAGAGGAGAGAAAAGAAAGCACAAATGATATCAAAGAGAGAAAAAAAAGATAAGAGAGAAAAGAAAAAGGAGAATATATATATATATATATATGGAGAAAACACCACAGAACCAATAGATAAACCAAACAAATACAAACACCAAATACCCAGCAAAGAGGGTGGGGGCAGAATCTGTAGAGGCTGAGCTTATATACAGAAAATAAGGTTAAAATTGGATAAATATGGGGAGGACCACAATTCAGTATAGAGGAAGTAGAAAAGGGATGAGTGGATAAGAAGAAAGAGAAGGAGGAAAAAATAATATATTTACAAAAAAACTGATTTAAAAATGGTATAAAAATAGAAAATAGCAAGTAAAAATAAAATAAAATAGAATGATAGAAAAATAATATGAAAAGAAATAGAGAATAAAGCAACAAACAAAAAAGGAAAACAAAGAAAAAAAAGAGCTAACAAAATAATAATAAAAAAATAAAAATGAAAAATTGAAGTGTCATTCCTCTGGCTGGCTTAAGATCCCAGTCTTCTGTATTGTCTGTGATTTTTTTTATTTTTCTGTTGCTGGGACTGAAGGCCTCTCTGTAGGCCAGATTCTTTTAATAAATTCAGATTTTTTTAATCCTTTGTACCATTCAGGGTGGAATCTGGGTGTGGCTGTATTGGTTGCCTGGAAACTGGAGGGAGGGGCTATGTCTTCAGGAGAAAATGGCTGCCCAGGTCCTGGGCTCAGCGTGACTCAACACTCGACTTGCTGCCATCTCTCCTGGACCCCCTTCTCTCCCCAGTCTCTCCCCAGACTCCACATGTCTGCACCTTCTCCTGAACCTTAGCACGGGTGAGTGTCTGTATCCGAAATGTCCTATGAACAGGGTTCAGTGAAAAAAACAAAAAAAACAAAAACGCAGGCCACAGAAATGGGAAAGACTGAGTCTCTGTGAGCTCCTCTCTTACTGGAACTGCGTGGTCTGGTCAGTCCTTCAGGCTGCCCCTTCTGGGCTCAGTCTTCCGTGATTATGGAACCCAGGTCTCGAATCACCCGGTGCCAACAGTCCTGTGGATCTCCTTTCCACAGTCAGAGGCTGTGCCTGTTCCAAGGGACGTGGCAGCCACGCGGTTTCCCTCTGACCTTCTGGGCTCAGAGATCTGGCAAACTCTTCTGCTCCGATCCTTGATTTTACCTTTCTTCAGGGGAACTTTTACCTTCCTGGCTGCAAACTGTCTCACCAACTGAGTCTCCTTTGACAATTCAGGGAGGATGTTATTCATTTCAGCTACTCATTCTATTTGCTCTGAGACAAGCCTTGGGACACATCCACCTATTCTGCCACCATCTTGTCTCTCTTGAATCCCTCCTCTTTCAGTACTTTAATGATATTTATAATTTCTGATTTGAAGCCCTGCCTTCAAATCCAATACATTGGCCCTCTCACAGGTACTTACTGTTGCCTGATTTTTCTCTAGAATATGGGTCACAATTTCTTGTTTCTTTCTATGTTTTGCAGTTTTCATTAAAAACTAGGTATTTTAAATAATGTAGTGCAGCAACTATGAATAATGTTTTACCTTCTGCTTTTCTAGGTCTCAATTTGCTATCATTTGCATGTTTGTTTAGTGACATGGCTGGACTCTTCTGGGGAAGTCTATTTCCTCTGCAGTGTGAAACCTCTGATGATGCTCCTCAGAAGGTGCAGCCTTGGGCTGTCACCTCGAATGACAATAGTCTTAGCAGTGCTCTCCTTGTTTGTCTCTTTCCTTAATCTTTCTGTTAAGTTCTGTGTCTCTATTGGTATTATACCCAGCTGTTAGGTCTATTAATTGCCAGCTGATTGCTTTCCTATTTTTGACAATGTCTTTGGGCATAAATTGCTCCACAGTTTGATATAATTAAAATTGGTTTCCTTTTCAGGGTTGGTTTTTGTGGCTAATCTTTCAGGTTTTCTCTGACCCTAGAAGAACCCTTTGTTAGTGTATCTTTTCCTGGTTCTCTGGTAAATTGCTGACCTGTGGTTTCTCATATAGCTCTTATATGATTACCAGTCTCCTCTACATTACTTACTATTAAAATCTTCACTGTTTTCAAGAGTGCCCTTTGAACTTCCAACACTCTGCTTCAAATAAAAAGTCATTTCCTTTCAGGAGAATTTTGGAGTTCTCTGTAATCATGGACTTCTTTTCATCCTTTACAAAACTTCTGAGCCACAGTTCTGGCCTGTGAGCTGGGGATGGTAGACTCTGGTCTTCTCAACCTGCTTCTCCCAGCATGGACCCTCCATCATATAAGGGAACTAGAGTGTGGGAAGCTGGGTTCCCAGTATTCTTAGCCTGTTGTGCCTGGGATAGAGCCTTTGTGCTATATAAATAGAGAAGCAGGAGGGTGCTGCTGGATGTGCTCACCAGTTTAGTCCTGAAAATCAGAGTTAAAGGGTATGAAAAATGCTGCCAGCCTGCCCCTATTGGTAAGGTAGCATATACTTGATGGTTAATTGAGAAGAGCAGCAGCCCCAGCTTTTGACCACATCTGTCCAGAATGGAGTTTCCTTTAAGCTGAGCTGAAGGTGAGTGGGGAATGGAGGAAGGAAGTTTTAGGTCAAGTTCCACACAGACTCTCACTATTCTTACTCAGATTTAGTATATTTAAATATTAACATTTCTTCTTTTGCTATATGACCTTAGAGCAGCATTTAGAGATTTTAATTTTAAAAAGATTTCACCAGATGTGTTGTTCCACCCGCAATAATTCTACAGGGACCCTCACGATGATGTCTGCAAGTGGAAACCTGGTCAGTAGTTTTAGATTAAATGGTGGCTACCATGCTAGCTCCCCTCATCTTCTTTCTTGCTGAATGCATGGATTTTGTATAATTTAGTTTTCCCTTTTTGTGGTTATTTAGTGGGGTTGAATGAACTATTGCTAAATGGGCCTAGGTGACAGGTGCCATTGTCTTCCAGGTTGCTATGTTTATCTGGAGTCCTAGGCTTTCCAATCAATGCAGATGTGTTATACTTGCAGAGGACAGGAGAAATGCTGGTGTCTCCTTATATTTCCAGATAGTCATTTATGGTCTTTCACAGCTCAGAAATGAGCCCCCTAATTCTAATTTTAAGTGATATTTCCAAGTGATATTTCTTCAAGAAATATTCCAAAACAATGAGGCTGAATTAGTTGTTTATTCACCAGTTAAGCTTTGAGAATGTCATTGTTAGAATTTGAAAGATGGCAGCATCCATGAGCACCGGTTCAATTCAGAGTAGAATTTATTTTGTTTGGCTCATGTCAGAGTCAAAGTACTAAGTGTGGTGCCTGCTCTGGAGGAGGAACAGGTGAGGGTTTGGAGACTCACAGGAAAACTCCCCCATTTCATCCTCAGGCCAGCACCAGCCTAGGCGGGGTCCGAATAGATCCTAAACACTGTTCAGGGCGATCTCTATGATGAGGTTTCTTCTTGGCTGAGCCTTCTCCTCTCATCCCTCTGAACACTTCAGCAGGTACAGATAAGGGGAGTGGGCCCTGTAGCCTAGCCTTTCTAGCCTGTGCTGTGACCGAAACTTCAAGTGAAGAGTTAAACAGAATAAAGAGGATGTGAGTCCGGAAAGTGCTATGGTGGAGGCAGGATGCAGGCTTTCCTGTGCATAACTGAATTTACAATAACACCCTGTAGCTCATTTCTTGGAAATAGATGGGATTATGTGAAACCAAAAATTTTGTGCTGTGATATGCTTAGATATACATTAAAATTGCACCTTTTCACCTTGTTAAAGATGCATCTAGAGCATTTAGCAGTAGTAATAAAGCACTTAAGGACATATATTTATGTGAGAACTAGAGTGAAACAAACAAACAAAAAAAAGTCAAACTAAACCCAAAAGGATGAAATGCAGATTACAGCAGAAATTGTGGAAACAAAACTGAAAATCCCAGAAAAATAGCAAGTGACTGAATGCTGCCAGATGGATCCAGCAGCCTCAGAAATCTTTCCCAGTTCCTGTTCTAAGGAGCCCCTTTTCCTCATTGAAGGGCTAAGAATTCAGGGATGTTTAAACAAACAAGTGGGTTTTGGAGGAAGGGGACTAAAAAGTCTTGGCAGGTGAGTGAGGAAGGGAGCGGAGGGTGTGCTGAGACTGGCAGAGACTGTGGGAGAAGCACAATTGCTGCCCTGCTTCCTGCCTTCCTGGCTGTTGGTGCCACATGGTGATGGGCTGGGGTCTGTCGCTGTCTGTGACTGTACATGACTCTGATGACCCCAGGCACTCAGAGCATGGGAGCACAGGCCGCAGTGACATTGCTCCTTCACACAGACCCCTCAACCCAAGAGTCCCAGGACTGGTCCCTCCAAGTGGACTTCCATGAGGAACCCTGTTCACTGTCACAGGTTTATCACTACAACCAATCAACATCTGAGAAGAAGTGTGGGTAATCGGTCAGTTCTTAGGATTCAAACCAGTGGGAGAGTTTGGGGACTTGTTCTCTAGGTACAAGGCCCAGATATTGGTGTAAAATGCAAATCCTTGAGGTGGCATCAGACTTGGTGATCTGACACTTCCCTATCTTCTCATCTGTAGAGATACCAGGGCTCAGTGGGGTTATGGTTTTGTCCAAAGGCATAGATCCAATTGTGGCAGAATCAAAAGCACATACCTTTCCTGACTGCATTTCACATATTAATGGCAGACACTGTGCTAATTATGTGCTAATATGACAGTCTGCTCTGAAGCTCATTCATGGAACAAAGCAAGCGTCACTGGGCTAACAGAAGGGGACAGACTGTCAGACATGTTAGCCATCCTGTGCTGCCAGCTGAGGCAGGTGTCTCCAGTGTATTTAAATGCATGAAAGCCCATTTGTCTTATTTCATAGGGATAATGCCCTCCTTAATTTTTTTGTAAGTCTATTTATTCTTTTTTGAATTAAATTCATTGGGATGACATTGGTTAATGACATTATATAGGTTTCAGGTGTGTAATTGTATGATACGTCATCTGTATATTGAGTTGTATGCCCACCACCCAAAGTCAAGTCTCCTTCCATCACCATATATTTGACCCCCTTTACTGCCCCCTGACCTTCCTTCCCTCTGGTAACTACTGTAGTGTTTTCTGTGTCTGTGTTTTGTAAACCTCTTCTTTTGTGTGAATTTGGTGTTCTGTGGGAGTGTGAGGTCAGCTCTTATCAGTGGGCCTGAGGGTAGGCAAAGATGTTCTTAGGACTGGCTGTGCTCACACCAGGTGGTAATCTGCCCCTTCCCTTAAGAGTCCAGGAGTCCTTAATTTCCTCCATCTCTCTCAAAAAGAAACAATTATTTGGTTTTGTTTTGGCATTGTATAAATTGTTGACAATTGCTGTATTCTTCTCTAAAGGGCCTGAATCCACAAAGGGTAAAAGTAGAAAGGATGGGGTGAGGGCATATCTAGGGTCTGAAACCCTGGGAAGCAAGAAATCTCCAAGAACAGGGTCAGACAGAGTTTAAAGGCCTTTTTGAGAAAGCCAACACTTCACTCATCAGCAGCCTCCGTGGTCCTCCTGGGCCAGATGTGGGGGTGGGAAGGTTTACGCTAGTGAACACAGGCTCATGCAGAAGGGAAAATCTTTGGGACGCTGAGAGGATGAACATGAGGAGGGCAGGAGAAAATGTGAAGAAAGGAGTAGGTGTCGTATGAGATTCCTAGGGCTGATGTAGCACAGTACCATGAACTGTGTAGCTTAAAGCCACAGAAACATATTCCCATAGTTCTAGGTGTCCAGCATCAAAAGTTCTGCAGAGCCAGGCTCTCTCTGAAGGCACTGGGGAGGATCCTCCCATTCTGGTTCCCAGCTCCTTGTGCCTACTGCCAATCCTTGGAGATACTTGGCTGGTGGATGCATTACTCTGATCTCTTGCCTTTTGCATTTTACAAGGAGAAACCAGGCTGCACCCCCCACAATGTGCTTGGAAACCTCCTCAGCTAAAGACTCAAGTTCATTGCTTACAAGGTCTCCTTTCCACCCAGCAATAGAATAAAACTCAGAGACTTCCCCCCCACTTTGTATCAAGTATCACCTTTCTTCCAGTGTCCCATACCATGGTCTTCACTTTGAACTGAGATCTCACCTTTTATATTTAAATTCCCAGCAACAGTCTCTTCAAGGGAATCTAGGTCTTTTCTATCAGGTTCCTGAGCATTCTCCCAGCTTCTGTGCATTATCCAATTCCACAACCACTTCCACATTTTAAGTATTTTTTAACAACAGCACCCACTCCCTGGTATCAACACCAACCTGATGAAATAAATACTCCACTTTAAAGATTATGAAAGTGAGTTGCAGAGAGGCTAACGTATCCACATGTGGTAGAATTGAAAATCACTGCCCCTCCCGCTCCCCAAGAAAACGATTATGAAAGTGAGTTGCAGAGAGGCTAACGTATCCACATGTGGTAGAATTGAAAATCACTGCCCCTCCTTGCTCCCCAAGAAAACCATGTCCTAATGCCCACAACCTGTGAATGTTATCTTATTGCAGATGTGATAAAGTGAATGATTTTAAAATGGGGAGGTTGTTCTGGATTATCTGAATGAGTCCTACCTGTAATCACAAAGGCCCTTAGAAGATGGAGGCAAGAAGATAAAAGGAGGAAGAAGGCAATGTGATGATGTCAGCAGAGATTGGAGTGATGTGGTCATAAGACAAGGGATTCTGGAAGCTCCTAGAAGCTGGAAGTGGCAAGGAATGGACTGTCTTCTGGAGCCTCCAGAAAATCCATCCCTGATAACACTATCATTTTATCTCCATAAGACTAATTTCAGGCTCCTGACCTCCAGAACTCTAGAGAATTCATTTGTATTGCCTCAGGCCACTACATCTTTGGTAATCGATTATGGCAGCAATAGGCAACGATATACCAAAGTTACTTGTTGATATGTAGAAGAGTCAGGATAGTGTGAGGAACCCATTCTTTTCACCTTCAATTATTATTTATGTAATGTAATAAGTTTGAGCTTTGCATTTATCTAGATCCCAGAAGCAGAAAAAGCCCTGAGCTCCACAAGGCACACTCTGACATAAATTAAAGAAATGTTTTTAATAAACCCCAATCTTTTGAAAAATTCATATATATCCTTATTGCCAAGCATGCATAATGTAAAAAATAAAGGGAAAATATATAAAAGGAAGCTGTGGCTTTCTCTTTTTTCATATCTTTGCTTCTGACTATGTGGAAGGAGCAGCACCCTGGGAGGGGGAGAGCACCTTCATGGATTTGCAGGTGGGGACCAGCAGCAGAGAGACAGGTGGCTCACAGCAGAGCTGGATGTGGAAAGGAGCTCCTAATCATGAGGAGCATGGCCAAGTGAACAGCACAGGAAAGACATGAGGAAATACTCCAACCACAAGTCTAGAATCTAGAGGGTGGTCATTCCTAATTTAGGGTTCAGTGGTTGGAGCTGTTTTCCAGATGATCCACCATGGCCAATGACCTGAAGACTGTAACCATTCAAGATCTGCATCCTATTCCCGTTGTATCTATGGATTTCATCTCAATCACTTTCCTCTTCCCTTTAAGGAACTTAACAGTGTACTTGAGTGTAATCAATTAGTTGATCAGGAAAAATCCAAGAAGCTTCTGGCAGGACAAGTTTCATTCAAAGAATATGGAGAGTGAAGTGAAACTGAGCAATGGTAGAGATATTTTGAGCAAGAAATGTAGTTTTTGCTCTGCTCTTGACTCATATATATGAAGCCTGTCAAGGTAAGCTTCCTGGTGTGTGACCTTTAGGGTTTCTCAGGGCTCTGTGATTAGAGGGGCCCCTCACGAGGTTTAATGCTCTGTAATGTCATCTTGAAATTCTTCATAAGTTTTGAACAAAGGACCTGGCATTTTCCTTTTGTGCCAGTCCTTGCAAATTGTGTAGCTGGTCCTGTTCTGTGTCTTTATTGGAAGTTGAAAAACTTTCACCTGGGGCCCTTCAACATGACTCAAGTCATTAACTATAATAATTGGTCCAATGATATGGTCATTAATACCATCGTTTCCAAATCCAGCTGCTTCCCTCCATTGGTAGTCACCCTATTGTCTACTACTTCCTGCCACATATGGTCCTCTTAGTACCTACCCTCAAGCTTAAATATTGCCTGATTTAAATTCTCAACCTAGTGAACCAAAATATATAATAAAAATCAATATTTTCATAGTGATGCAACAGACATCTAGATTATCATGTCAACGGTGAAAGTTTTGACAGCTTGCCTCTCTTGAAAACAATTTCCAGAGGCTGTTGCATCCATCCACTGGTAAATCTAGGATAAATTGACTCTGTCTGGACCTGGGGTGGGAGAAGGTAGGAAGGTTTGGAGGGAAAGTTGCATCCACACCCCAGGTGCCTATTTACTTGTTAGGTCATACAGGCTTTCAATCTTGCAAGAACCATATGAAAAAAACCAAAGAGCCTGTGTGGTCACTGGAGACATTTTTCCAGGCCTCCTCTTCCTCTTTTCTCCTTGACTCTTAGTGGATTGGACTCTTTTGACTTTGTACTTGAGTCCTGTTAATTTTTGAATGAGTAACTTGAGATCCTCCTCGAAGACTAGACTCAAAACCCATATTGTACAATCCCCAGTGCACACCCAAGGATTCACAAAGTCATAAACCGACTTTCTTCTTCTAGAATGACCCCACAGTCTCCCACTACACCAGGGAAGATGACAGACACTGTGCCTGGCTTTCTGGGCAAGATTTAGGTCATTTAATAATGGCCTTTTGGATCCACCATTATAACCCAAATACCGAATATAGCTTTGGAAATTTGGGTGTGAGATTGGGCACAAGGAGAAAAAGGTTTCAATTTGGCAAATCTGAAGCACCCACCAAATTAGGGGCAATATGACTGTCTCTTTAAAGGCAAACAGTTCCTCCACTGGCTCCACCCAATATGTGCTTCCTGACTCAGCGGGTTAAGAGGGCGCAAACACTTCATCCTCACAGTCAAAGCAAAAGCCCACACCCTATGAGATTCTTTGGAGAAAACCTGAGAACTCATCAACTGGTTGTAAAGAAGGTGAGTCTGGCCGAGAAGCGGCCCTGAGTGGCTGAAGTGTAAGGGCAGTTAGTTCAGGGAGTGTGCAGGTCATGGAGGGACCAGGTTCTGTGCCAGCAACACAGTGGGGGGGGGGCATGCTTTCAGAGGGCAGTGGCAGAGGGTAGAGAGGGGAGTCAGGAGCTTTATTAGCACAATGCTACATGTCTCATATTGAACAGGGCACATTTGTGCTGACTGGCGCACCTTCATGCATTTGCTGCTGGGATAGACACTGAGGGCTGCCTGACAAGCCCTCCTTTTCCATGGATAGGAAATGAGTGTCTCCAAGGCAGGTCTTTATAGCTCGAAGGCAATTTAGAGACAACTCTGTCTAACTCCCTCTTTTTACTGAAAAAGAAGCAGGATCCCAGGGAGTGTGGTAACTCTAAGTGTAGCCATCACTAAGGGCAGAGGAAATCTGGACTGTGGTTCGCTAAATCCTTTCCATCATTTAGCAGAGAGAAGCTATGACCCAAATAGTGTGACATGCGAGATGAGGAGGGGGTGTCGCGGGGAGAGGGTTGGCTATTCTGGAGGAACAATGTATGTGAAACCCTCCTTTTAACTTCCTTAGTTACAGGCTTCCTGCCAGTCTTCCATTATGGAAAGAATATAAACTCCCTTCCCTGCCCTCACTTGATCTAACTCTGATTCGATGGGATTTTAGAATCATGGGCCTGAGAAGAAACTAAGAGGCTGTTGTGTGCAGTGGTTAGGAGGGAAGTGGTAGTCAGACAGACTTTGAATTGGATCCCTTCTCTGCCTGACACCTGTTGGCACTGTGACCATGGGTAAGTGTCTCAGTATTTTTGAGTCACATCAAAGTCCTTATTTTAAAAGTTAGAAAAATAAAATTAGCATTTTTCAGGCTACTTTTGGGGACTAAATAAGGTAAAGTACAAAGCATTTATCAGGGTGCTTCCTATATAATATTCAGTAGTGGTTCTTTTTAGGTCGATGCTGAGAAAAACCAGGTCGAATGAAATTAAAAAGCAAAATTTATAAATTTATTGTTGCTTCTGTGAACAGGAGGGCTGAGACCAAAGTGGTGTCAGTAAGCAAGAGTAGGGTGGGTGGGTATTTATATGTCTCTTTCGTGCGTCAAGGCGAACCGTAAGCCGGATGCCGGTTCAGGTAGTTGCAGGGAGTGGGGTCTGCAACTACTCTTCTTGGCTGCTTAGCTGTCTCTTGTAACACCTTAGATGAGAATAACAGGATAGTTACAGAGAGGGCAGGAGCCCCAAGCGGGGCACAATGGAAAAATACTGAGTGCAGGGGAGAAACTTATCACAGGGGATAGGTACAGAATATGCCTAATATTCCAGCTTTTCTTTTTCTTCTGTGAGCTGGGGTTGATGAGGGAGGCCAGTCTCAGACTTCTGTACCTTCTTCATGCTTAAGTGGGGTGTAGAGATGTCCCTAATTAATCAGTGATTGAGGGAGGGGATGATATCTAGTGTAGGTCTGGAATAGCATCATTTCCCCTGTGGGTCTATTAGTGATTGCATGCATGTGGTTTTGGAGGAAGAAGGAAAGGTCTCTTAGGATGCACAGGCCAAAGATGTGTGCCAGAAAGAGCATTGGTGGGGAGGAGGGGGTGGTTAGGAATATGCATAACCCCCCTTTCTCAGTTGTGAGAAGGTCAAGTCCTCTCTGATTTTGGAGGGTAACTGCTTCCAATGAATCTATCTTGTCCTGGACCGAGACAACATTTTGGGAAATTTCCTCTAGGCTATCTGCAAGATCTTTGGATAGGCTCTGATAGCAGGAAAGGGAGATTGCCAGTCCCCCAGTGCCTAGGCCTGTAGCTATTCCTACGCCAGCGCAAGATCTTATAGGCTCTGATAGCAGGAAAGGGAGACTGCCAGTCCCTCAGTGCCTAGACCTGTAGCTATTCCTAGGCCAACAAGGAGAGGAAGGATGACGATGTCTCTCGTGGTCCATGTGTAAGTGGTGAGAGGAACCTCAAAGGACTATTAGGGGCAATGTCTATTTCCAGGGCAAGATAAATTAGGGTACAGGTCCCAGGTCAGTTTACCTGGAGACAGAGATAGGTATTGGTGCCACACAGGAAGAAGATTTCCTGATTTTCTGTTTTTGATGGTGAAGAAGTGAGTGAGCTGGTTTTATTCATTTTCCAGTATGACCCCATCTGAACAAATTATGGTATATCTCCAAAGGACCTATTTTCAAATAACACATTCTGAGGTTTCAGGTGTAAAAACTCTAACATATACTTTTAGGGGGCACAATTTAACCCACAACAATATGCATATACCAAGATTTGTTTATTCATTCACCAGTTGAAGAAC
>NW_005355554.1:278743-280157 GCF_000412655.1 Myotis brandtii
CTCCTGAGGGGTCCCAGACTGCGAGAGGGCACAGGCCGGGCTGAGGGACCTCCCCCCCCCCCCCCCCACACAAAATGTGGTAGCTTTTTCTTTTTCTTCTTTTCTTTCTTTAAAAATCTTTATTTTTGAGAGTATTACAGATGTTCCACTTTTCCCCATATTGGTCTCCATACACCTGCTTCCCACCCCACCCCTGGTCTTCATCACCCTATTGTCTATGTCCATAGTTAATGCATATATGCATGTAAGATCTTTGTATTCTTTTCTTCTTTTTTTAAATCTTTAATTTTGAGAGTATTATAGATGTTCCACTTTTCCCCGTATTGGTCTCCATACACCTGGTTCCCACCCCACCCCTTGTCTTCACCGCCCTATTGTCTGTGTCTATAGTTAATGCATATATGCATGTAAGATCTTTGGTCAATCTCTTTCTGCACCACCTCCTCCCTTCCCTCTGAGATTCCTTCATTTGTTCCATGTTTCCATGCCTCTGATTCTATTTTATTCATCAGTTTATTTTGTTTATTAGATTTCTTATTGGTTTATTTTGATTCATAGATTCAATTGTTAATAGATATGTATTCATTGACATTCTCACTAAGATCCTGAAAGTGTCACTAATGCTCTTTGATGCTTTCTTTTGAGTCCCTTGAAGCTCTCATTAAGATCCTTGAGTAACCTTATAACCATGGTTTTGAACTCTGTATTCAGCATCTCTTTCATTTGTGACATGTTTCTTTGTCTCTACATTTTGGATTTATTTCTATGTATTGTGTAGAGCTGCTATGTCTCTTGTAATTGGTAGAGTGGCCTTGTGTAGTAGATGTCCTGTAGGACCCGGTGGCTAAACTTCCCCACTCACCTGAACTGGGCACTCTAGGTGTGCTCCTGTGTGGACTGTGTGCACAGTCTTGTAGTTGAACCTTCATTACTGTTGGTGTCCCTGGGAGAATTTACCTCCAGGCCAATTGGATGTGAGGACCAGCTGTGACTACAGTGAAAGAGAAGCTGTGCAGGAGACACCCCTAGGGAATGGAACTTGCTTCAGTGGGGCTTTGTTGCTCACTGAGTCTGCCGCTTGAGTGTGTTGCTTATGGATGTGTAGAGTTGTAATCTGGAATGGTCTGAAGTTTTCCACCAGGTGCACTGGCTCTGGGTCCACCCAACAGGAACTGCAAAGAAATCTGTAGATGGCTGCTATCTGTACTGGACTTGTGAAGTACCCAGGCAAGGCCCAGCTGTGAAGTAAGGCAGGCTGGTGCTAGTGCTGATTCTTAGGTCTTTTATTGAAGGTTTGGGGCATGCTGATGGCAGCTGCTGCTTTTTTCCAGAGATTTTAACAAAGTCTGAAGCCTGAGGGATCAAGTCTGAGTAAGTTTGTGCACTGGCCCTTTAAGAGCAATACCTGGGTCTC
>NW_005355554.1:283491-289581 GCF_000412655.1 Myotis brandtii
ACAGCATATATATGGCTCATGTTTTCTTATCCATGCAGATAGTCTGTGTCTTTTGTTGGAGCATGTGATCTATTTACATTTAAGGTCATTATTGATAGGTACTTATTTCCTGCCATTTTTCTTTATGTCTATGTTCCTTTCTCTCAATTTCTTGTTCTACTTAAATCACTCCCTTTTACACTTTCCCCATTGCCAAATGTTTTTAAGTAGCAAAGAGAAAAAGTATTTAAACTGTAATAGCATGTTTTTATGACTCTAAGCATTGAATAAGGAAAGAATAATCTTTTTCACAGATATATGCTGGGCAGAAATATCAGAAAGGAAGCAAAAAAAATCAGAAAGATTTTTGATTGATTTATTGGCTTAACAAATATTTATTGAGAACCACTCTCTGTCCAGTACTATGCTTGTACCAGGTAATAAGAGAAATGCAAGACACAGATGATCCTATCATCATCACAAAGCTCAGAACCTAAAGGGGCATAGTAAAAAAAAGACAAATAGCTTCTTACTGTGGTATGAGTTCTGTCAGAACCCCTGGGAATGTGATTAGAGCAAATAGCAAGTGGACCTCAGCACAGCTGTATTTTTTTTTTTTTGTAATGGTGCTGGGGGGAGAGGCATTGGAGGAAATAAAAAATAAAATTTAGTTTTAAAAAAGCACTTGATTATAGAGCAGAAAAAGGATTGAAGATGAAATGATGAAGATGAAATGATTGGTTAGGAGTCTGTAAGCATGGCAAACAAATAAAAGTGGCTTGGATTAGGATAAAGGTGGGAATAATGGATAATTTTACATGTTTTGGAGTTAAAATCCATAGGATTTGATGGTAGACTTACGAGCAAGTGAGGAGAGAGGAGACGAAGCTGACCCCAAGGTTCTGCAGCTGCCACTGGCTGAATGGTGTTGGCATCTACCAAAATGGGGGCAGAATCATTTACATGGTCTGGAGTTTGGGGTTGGGAGATGGTCAAAGGCTCCATTTTTGTCGAGTTCTGTTTGAGATGCCCATGAACTTGCCCAATGGGGAAGTTGAATGGGATATAAAAGTTCAAAATACTGAGGAGGGTCTAGGCTATGAGTACATACAAATGGCATTCAAAGCAATAATTTACTCAATGGAGGGGAAAGGGCGCCCAGAACCAGAGCTGAGGAAGCACTTGAAATATGTTTGTGTAGAGAAGAAGCAACAAGTGAAAATGAAACTGACATTGGGGAGTTGAGGAGAAGTGTTGGGAAACAGGGGAGGTGAAATCAAGTAGCAAGTTTATGGAAAATAGAAAAAACTGTTGGCTGCATGCGGTTTTGGTTTGCAGTTACTATCCATTTCCCTAAAATGAGTTCTGTTTCTTATCTACAGAAATTCAAAATATGATGGCAGCCCAATTGGACATTACTCCTTCCAACTTCAGTGAATACAGGACCGGCCATGGTGAGAGGGTGCTTGGGTTTCCCAGACCAGATGGGATGGAGGGAACCTGGCAGTGGGTTCTCCTGTCCTCTAGCCAGTCTTCATTCTGAGCAAGACAAAATATTTCCAACCCCATTTCTTATTTTCTCTTAATTGACTCAGCTTTTCTCACAAATCTCTGTACTGTCTCTTCATGGCACAGCATAACCTCTAAGAGGAAGAGAGGTTAAAGTATCCTGATTGATCCCAGGCTAATGAGGTTTCTTATTTCCTAGTGGACACACCAGAAGGGCCAGTGGTAGCATCTCTGGTTGTCTCTCTGCCACTCTATTCAGCCTCTCTTCAACTGGAAGGAGGAATGTGAGAGGAATTGATTCATTCAGGTCCTAATTTCCCTGATCCTGGAGGCATGTTTTGGAGGTAGAATCCATTTGGAGATAGAAACCAACAAACAGACTCGCTCACTCACTTTCTCACACAACCTCTCCTTTTACTTCCTTATCTATAGAAATCAACTATATCAATTGATTTTTTGCTGGGTTGGTACCACACCACAATACAACTTAGTACCCTAAAACCTCAACTATTTCTTTGGCAATCAATTTGGTAGATAGATGGGCAGTTTTTGGGTCTGGGCACCTGGGCTCATCTCAGCCAGGATTGCTTATGCACCGGTGCTAAGCTGGTGGTTCAGTACACAGCTGGATAATCTTTTTTTTTCTGATTAAATTAATTGGGGTGACATTGATTAATAACATCATATAAGTTTCAGGTGTACAATTCTATAATATATCATCTGCGTATTGCATTGTCTCCTTCCATCACCATATATTTCACCCCCTTTACCTGCTTCAACCTCTTCCCACCCTTCACTCCCTCTGGTAACTGTCATATTGTTGCCTGTGACTATGAGTTTGTTTGTTTATTTGTATTGTTTGTTCCCTTGTTGCTTTCTATTTTATATCCCATATGTAAGTGAAATCATATAGTTCTCGTCCTTTGTTCATCTGACTTATTTCGCTTAGCATACCGGTAATATTCTCAAGATCCAGCAACTGGATATTTTTGAATGGATAGTCCCATGGCTATGTCTGGTGGTTAGCAGGCTCTTGGCAAGACTAGGATGATAGGGATGACTGGGCCTTGAGTCCTTCATCATCAATCAGTTGCAGGGTTCTGAAGAGCAAGAGACATCAAGCCACAGGGCATCAGCACTTTTGGGGTGTACTAGCATCATGCTTCTACTGCCCTATTGCCCAGACCAAGTCACAAGGCCCAACCAGATGCAAGGGGTGGAGAAACAGACTCAGCGCCTTGTGGGTGGAGCTGCAGATCCACATGCTAAAGAGGCAAGTGCACAGACCTGGGATTAATTCATGGCCATATCTGCAGTGTATCACACAGACTGCCATATGCTATCAGCATTGGCAAATTGCTGCAATATTGGAGCTGGTCTTTGGTGACTTTTCATTTCACCTTCCATTATTTTCCTACTTCTCTCTGGATGACCAATTAATTCCCACAGGATATCCTTAGGTTGGAGTCTTTCAATGTGGTGCTAAATAAGTAATAATCTGATCCCACCCACATTTTCTCTTCAACTTAGCCATCTTGTAGCCACTGCTCTCAGCTTCTGGAAATATACTTCTCTCATTGCAGAATTCTGGTCATCAAATGTGGGATACTCTGCCTTAGGAATGGTTTTGCTAATCCTTGGATTAGCAACAGAATCACCATAAAGTGTGTGGGAGATAGGCAATAACTACCTATTTTTTGGAAGCCAGAGTGGGGGGTTCTGCAAAATCTCTCTTCTGTTTGATTGAAATTTTTGTTGTTTCCATTTGTATGGAAAAAATTTTCCCGTCCCTTCACTTTCTGTCTGTGTGAATCATTTGTTCTGAGGTGGGTATCTTGTATACAGCATATATATGGCTCATGTTTTCTTATCCATGAAGATAATCTGTGTCTTTTGTTGGAGTATGTAATCTATTTACATTTAAGGTCATTATTGATAGGTAATCATTTCCGGCCATTTTTCTTTATGCCTATGTTCCTTTCTCTCAATTTCTTGTTCTACTTAAATCACTCCCTTTTACACTTTCCCCATTGCCAAATGTTTTTAAGTAGCAAAGAGAAAAAGTATTTAAACTGTAATATCATGTTTTTATGACTCTAAGCATTGAATAAGAAAAGAATAAACGTTTTCACAGATACATGCTGGGCAGAAATATCAGAAAGAAAGCAAAAAATCAGAAAGATTTTTGATTGATTTATTGGATTAACAAATATTTATTGAGAACCACTCTCTGTCCAATACTGTGCTTATCCCAGGTAATAAGAGAAATGAAAGACACAGATGATCCTATTATCATCACAAAGCTCAGAACCTAAAGGGGTATAGTAAAAAACAGACAAACAGCTTCCTACTGTGGGATGTGTTCTGTTGGAACCCCTGGGAATATAATTAGAGCAAATAGCAAGTGGACCTCAGCACAGCAGTGTTTTTTTTTTTTTGTAATGGTGCTGGGGGGAGAGGCATTGGAGGAAATAAAAAATAAAATTTAGTTTTAAAAAAGCACTTGATTATAGAGCAGAAAAAGGATTGAAGATGAAATGATGAAGATGAAATGATTGGTTAGGAGTCTGTAAGCATGGCAAACAAATAAAAGTGGCTTGGATTAGGATAAAGGTGGGAATAATGGATAATTTTACATGTTTTGGAGTTAAAATCCATAGGATTTGATGGTAGACTTACGAGCAAGTGAGGAGAGAGGAGACGAAGCTGACCCCAAGGTTCTGCAGCTGCCACTGGCTGAATGGTGTTGGCATCTACCAAAATGGGGGCAGAATCATTTACATGGTCTGGAGTTTGGGGTTGGGAGATGGTCAAAGGCTCCATTTTTGTCGAGTTCTGTTTGAGATGCCCATGAACTTGCCCAATGGGGAAGTTGAATGGGATATAAAAGTTCAAAATACTGAGGAGGGTCTAGGCTATGAGTACATACAAATGGCATTCAAAGCAATAATTTACTCAATGGAGGGGAAAGGGCGCCCAGAACCAGAGCTGAGGAAGCACTTGAAATATGTTTGTGTAGAGAAGAAGCAACAAGTGAAAATGAAACTGACATTGGGGAGTTGAGGAGAAGTGTTGGGAAACAAGGAAGGTGAAATCAAGTAGCAAGTTTATGGAAAATAGAAAAAACTGTTGGCTGCATGCGGTTTTGGTTTGCAGTTACTATCCATTTCCCTAAAATGAGTTCTGTTTCTTATCTACAGAAATTCAAAATATGATGGCAGCCCAATTGGACATTACTCCTTCCAACTTCAGTGAATACAGGACCGGCCATGGTGAGAGGGTGCTTGGGTTTCCCAGACCAGATGGGATGGAGGGAACCTGGCAGTGGGTTCTCCTGTCCTCTAGCCAGTCTTCATCTGAGCAAGAACAAAATATTTCCAACCCCATTTCTTATTTTCTCTTAATTGACTCAGCTTTTCTCACAAATCTCTGTACTGTCTCTTCATGGCACAGCATAACCTCTAAGAGGAAGAGAGGTTAAAGTATCCTGATTGATCCCAGGCTAATGAGGTTTCTTATTTCCTAGTGGACACACCAGAAGGGCCAGTGGTAGCATCTCTGGTTGTCTCTCTGCCACTCTATTCAGCCTCTCTTCAACTGGAAGGAGGAATGTGAGAGGAATTGATTCATTCAGGTCCTAATTTCCCTGATCCTGGAGGCATGTTTTGGAGGTAGAATCCATTTGGAGATAGAAACCAACAAACAGACTCGCTCACTCACTTTCTCACACAACCTCTCCTTTTACTTCCTTATCTATAGAAATCAACTATATCAATTGATTTTTTGCTGGGTTGGTACCACACCACAATACAACTTAGTACCCTAAAACCTCAACTATTTCTTTGGCAATCAATTTGGTAGATAGATGGGCAGTTTTTGGGTCTGGGCACCTGGGCTCATCTCAGCCAGGATTGCTTATGCACCGGTGCTAAGCTGGTGGTTCAGTACACAGCTGGATAATCTTTTTTTTTCTGATTAAATTAATTGGGGTGACATTGATTAATAACATCATATAAGTTTCAGGTGTACAATTCTATAATATATCATCTGCGTATTGCATTGTCTCCTTCCATCACCATATATTTCACCCCCTTTACCTGCTTCAACCTCTTCCCACCTCTCACTCCCTCTGGTAACTGTCATATTGTTGCCTGTGACTATGAGTTTGTTTGTTTATTTGTATTGTTTGTTCCCTTGTTGCTTTCTATTTTATATCCCATATGTAAGTGAAATCATATAGTTCTCGTCCTTTGTTCATCTGACTTATTTCGCTTAGCATACTGGTAATATTCTCAAGATCCAGCAACTGGATACTTTTGAATGGATAGTCCCATGGCCATGTCTGGTGGTTAGCAGGCTCTTGGCAAGACTAGGATGATAGGGATGACTGGGCCTTGAGTCCTTCATCATCAATCAGTTGCAGGGTTCTGAAGAGCAAGAGACATCAAGCCACAGGGCATCAGCACTTTTGGGGTGTACTAGCATCATGCTTCTACTGCCCTATTGCCCAGACCAAGTCACAAGGCCCAACCAGATGCAAGGGGTGGAGAAACAGACTCAGCGCCTTGTGGGTGGAGCTGCAGATCCACATGCTAAAGAGGC
>NW_005355554.1:289973-297325 GCF_000412655.1 Myotis brandtii
TAGCCATCTTGTAGCCACTGCTCTCAGCTTCTGGAAATATACTTCTCTCATTGCAGAATTCTGGTCATCAAATGTGGGATACTCTGCCTTAGGAATGGTTTTGCTAATCCTTGGATTAGCAACAGAATCACCATAAAGTGTGTGGGAGATAGGCAATAACTACCTATTTTTTGGAAGCCAGAGTGGGGGGTTCTGCAAAATCTCTCTTCTGTTTGATTGAAATTTTTGAAAAATTATTCCAATGTACAGAATAGAAAAGAGGGTACAACAGAACTAAAGAAACCACTTAGGGGACTAGCTGAGTCATTGATGGTGATGGTAGCTTGGGCTAGTATGATGGTCTTCAAATGGAGAGAAGCGGTCAGATTTGTGAACTTGCTAATGGGTCGGATTTGGAAGGTAAGGGAAAGAGAGGAATCCAGGGAGATTCCCAGTTTTGTCTGAGGAACTGGATGAATGGTGATGATATCTCTGAAAAATAAAATGGAGTTTACAATCATGTCAGCAATATTGTCAGTGTGGTGATGTATGCATCGACTCAAAGCAGAGACAGGTCATTGTAATCCAGGTTTCCTCGTGCAAGAGTTCAGTCTTATTAAAGGGCTGTGCTGACAGAGTCTTCCTTCAGGGAGAAACAGGCTCTCAGATGTGCTCATCAGTTGACTTCTATGGTCCCTGTCTGTGCTGAACAAATTCTGAAGACTTCAAGTTTATAAACACATGGAAGAGATAAGCAGAGAATTACTGACTAGAAAGAGGAAAAAGACCTATATAGATGATTTGGTGTTTAACTTAAGACAGAGTGATCTTTAAAATATCAGGTGATAGGCTATGCTGTTCTGTTATTAAGTTCCAGGTGTCCTAGGAAGTAGACCAAATGAAACTAATGAAGTGTAACTCCACTACTGCTACTCTATATGAGTTGTTAATACTATTATTTATGTATCAAGGGATTTTAGAATAATTTCAGAGAACTGTCACTACTTTCTGATAGAAGTCTTCTATATACTAATTTAAGATAGAAAAACTTAGTTAGATTTCTACATTTAGGTCATAAATTAAAAGTAAGGCATTTTGTTCTCCTGTGGTTCAGAATCCCTGAAAAGCTGGATGCATACGTTGAAATATGAAGGAACACTTTGCCTTTCTGCTCATGTGCCCTTTACTCCCTTTCAGGGTGGGATGGCTTGAATCAACCACCTATCTGACTTCTTAATGGGAAGAATAAAAGTCCATTTTGGATATCATTTGGGGGAAGGGGATTTTCCACTGTGATGACCCAAAGTCAGATTTTGTGTTACTTCCTACATTAGCTTATGAATATCAGCTGCCAGCAGTAACTCAGAGTTCTCTCTTGAACCATTTTGGGCCTGCTTCCATAGTTACTTAGCTTCCACAGGTCAGAGAGAGCAGCCCAAGGGACTCCTGAGAAGTTCTTGGCATTCTCCAAGTCCTGCAGTAGGGAGGTGAGGCCCAGGTGTTCCACAGACCTCCTGTGAGTGCAGAGGTGGCTCAGCGACAGGACACTAGTGAGCAATAGAGAAAAACCAGTGTGCGGGGCACTTGCAGTGGGAAATGTTGGAAGTCAATCCTAATACTGTGGTTTTTGTTTCCTGATGTCCCAGGTCTTGGAAATCAAGATTCAGAACTGCGACTTGTCTTAGTGGGTAAGACTGGAGCAGGAAAAAGTGCCACAGGGAACAGCATCCTTGGAAAGGAAGCATTTAATTCCAGCATTGCAGCAAAATCCATCACCAAGGCCTGTCAGAAAGAGAGAAGCATGTGGAATGGGAGAGAAATAGTTGTTGTGGATACACCTGGCATTTTCGACACTGAGGTACCGGATGCTGACACACAAAGGGAGATTGCTAATTGCATCCTCCTGACTTCCCCTGGCCCTCACGCTGTGCTCCTGGTGATCCCGCTGGGCCGGTACACCAAAGAAGAGGAAGAGGCAGTGGAGAAGTTGCTGTCAATGTTTGGACCCAAAGCTAGGAGATACACGATTCTCTTATTCACCCGGAAAGATGACTTGGATGGCATGGAGTTCCATGATTACTTAAAGGAAGCTCCACAAGGCATTCAAGATCTGATAGAGCAGTTCAAGGATCGTCACTGTGAGTTCAACAATAAGGCGACAGGGGCTGAACAGGAGGCTCAGAGGGCACAGCTGTTGGAATTGGTCCAGCGCATGGTGATGGAGAACCAGGGAGGATGCTATACTAATAATATGTACCAAAGGGCTGAGGCGGAGATTCAGAAACAAATTCAAATGATACGAGAACAACTCAGAGAAGAGTTGGAGAGAGAGAAGAGGCAGTTAAAAAAGGAGTATGAAGAAAAAATCAGAAAGCTGGAGGATAAACTAGAGCAAGAAAAGAGCAGGGTAGAAATGAAGAGGGAATTGGCAGAAAGGGAGAGTCACTATGTTTTAAGGCAGCAAAATGCCAGAAATGAAGTTGAGAGTCAGAAAGGGATGCTTGACATAATCTTGGCAGTATTAAACGTTGCTTCCTTTTTATTCTCATTTCTGTTCAAGGAAGGTAAAGCTTAATGAAAATCTGTCTATGTCCCCTGCATATTTTCAAGTGTTCCTTCCCCACATATCTCATTCCCCAAAAATCTGTTTCTATCTCTCAAGCTCTCAGGACTGTAGTAAAGTTTTTTGTTGTCAATTAGTAGATATTTCATTTATTCTACAAGAAGAGACACATTGTCAATCTGTAAAACTCCAAAGCAGAAAGTATGGATAATCCCTATCTACTGAGCTCTTTCTCAGAAACAGAGAAGGGGAATGCATGAGACCAAAAGACGGTGACTCCAAGCTTTCTGTATTTATCCCTAGTAACCGTTTCTCCTCTAGAATCTTCCTAGATTGTTACATAATCTCCACCTGTGGCTTCTACTTCACATTTTAACCTTTGGAATGACAATGATCATATTACCTATGTTGTTAGATAAATCAATTATTTTTATTAGGTAATGGATAGCTAGAGATGCTTACAGAATTCTTTCTAAATGACCGTAAATTTGTTGCATTACATTCTTATGAAAAGACTGAAATTGTTCCTTATTATCTTCCCACTGAAGAACAAAGCATTCTCTGAAAAACAGATTTCTTAGAACTCAACTAAGTGAAATGTTATAAAGAGTAAAAGACAGAGATTCAACAGCTAAGAGAACAATGTTCAGTATATGCAGATGTTTCAGTGGATAGTCTTTGAGCAACATATATGTAACCACTTCACTGAATAACTAGTTCTGTCCTCTTCTTGTGAAACTCACTGTGGCCACCACATTGCCATCACTCCTCACCTTGATTACTTACTGCAAGGTGCTTCATTCCCACACGGTTTCCCCCACCCATTACAATTGTTTGCTCATTGTTACTATAATAAAACTTTTCTATTCTCTAGTATTTGTGCAAAAGTGGAATTTCTTTTTTCTTGGAAAATACCACTAATACTTCTTGTAAAAACACTGGGATAAATTTCACTTTTTGGTAAAACACCAAGATGATTTTGAAGTTCGGCTTGGTCTACCCCTAAGACCTTTCTCATTTCTCCTGAAAGTTTGAACCATGTTCTTAACCCCTCTTTTCAACAAAGACCACATTCTCCTTGGATTCATTCATTATTTCCTGAAAGAAATTATGTGTAATGGAGGTTTCTGAAAACCTTGTGTGCTTTCTCGTAAAAAATAATAATAAAACCCTTTAGGTTCCAAAATGGCAGCAGTAAGTAGAAACTACACTGACACTCTCCCAGGACCAGACTGGAATTACAACTAAAATACAGAAACACCATCCTGAATAATCAAATGATGACTAGCTGGAGACGATGTTGATAACCAAGGGTAGAAAGTGGAGACCCCATCGAGCCTGGTAGAAAGTGTGAAGTCATGAGAAGGCTGGCTTGGCTCCAACAGACTGCAACTGAAGATACCTCAGCTGTGAGGGTTCCTCAGCTGTGAGGGTTCCTCTGCTGAGAACTCTGGAGTCTAAATTCCAAGCTGGGCCCCCCACCCACAGCACCAGAACTGAGAAAGGTGCCCACATGACAACTGTTTGTGTAAAGCAGTGGGGTTTCTGTCTGCCAGGGAAAGACAGCTGGAAATTCAGGTATCCTATTAAAGGACCAACACACAAAATTTCATGTGAAGCCACTCACCTTGGACTCTGGGAGAGGGAGGGCTGAGTGGACTAGAGCCTTGTGAGAAGAATCCAGGTTTGGGGGTTCTGGGATAAGAGCTCAGAAGGCAGCTGCCCTAGTTTCCTGTGCTGAGTCTTTCTTTCATACTGCAGAGGACATGTTTCTCAGGTAGATATTTACCATTCAGGCAGCTTTTTCCTTGGGGGAGGAGGGGTGGTTGGCAAGCAATTGTCCCACCCTGTTGGAAAACCTCTCCCTGAACTCTGGAGTCAATAGCCTGAGACTAATAAAGACTGAATAATAATCAAGGGAACAAAAATGGAGGCAGAGTACATGGATTTTTCATGGACATGCTCCCAGGAACAAACTGGAATTACAACTAAAATATAGGAAAACTTCCTAAATTATTTATGGAAGACTCACAGGAGAGAACCCTCACAGCTGAGGACTGAAAGTGGAGACCACAGAAAGACTGCTATGAGGGATGTAGGCTTGAAAGGGCTGGCCAAGCACCCACAGACAGCAACTGAAGTTCCAGAAAGATATCTTAGCTGTGGGGGTTTCCAATGGGAACTTGGGGATCTAAATCCCAAGCTGGTCTCCCCAGAAAAGAGTACTACAACTGAGAGGGTACACATGTCACATCTGGCTGTGAAAAGCAGCGGGGTTGCTGTCTGCTAGGGAGTGATGGCTGAAAATTCAGGCACCATTTTAAATGGCCATTGCACAGAATTCTCTGTGGAGCCACCCACCTTGTGCTCTGGTAGAGGGAGGGCAGAGTGGGCTGGAACTGTATGAGCAGAAGCCAGGATTGGTGGTTTGGGGGTTATAGCTCAGATGTCAGACATCCCCAGTTTTCTGTGCCGAGTCATTCCCTCACACAGCAGAGGACATCTTTCTGACACAGACATTTGCCTTGCCTGGGGGAAAGACAGTTGAGGCACTCTATTGGAAAACACCTTGCCCTGAGGCCACTTAAGAGACCAAAAATAGCAATTAGCCTCCAGGCAGAAGCATCTGTCCCACTCTGTTGGAAAACATTCTCACCACACCTGAGGACAATTTCCTGGGGCCATTCAAGTTTGAATCCTATCATCTGTAGGCAGAGGTGGTTCCTGGAGGCTTTCAGTCTTTGACTGATCTAATTAGTCAGAAACAGTGTTTGACACTGTCCTGCACTAGAGATTGAGGGGCATAGAGGATCTACCTAATCCATAGTCCCGAATGCAAACAGACAGCCAAATGAGGAGACAAAGAAACAATCCCCAAATGAAAGAACAAGAGAATTTTCTAGAAGAGGCGATAAATGAAGCAGAGATAAGAAATTTATCTGAGGTAGTGTCTCCTTGTGCCACTTGTAGTCCAGGAGGTTGAGCATGGTGAGCACAAGCAGCAGCGCATAGCCTGTGCACAGCACTAGTGCTTTCCTATGAAACACCTTCATTCTAGTTGGTGACATGGGCCAGCAACAGCCTGGGTGCTATGACCTCAGTGAAAGCAAGGTGCATGCTGTGGCGGCAGGCGTGGCTGGGAGCTACTGGGGAGGCATGCCCGGGGACAGGGCTCCTAGCAGGCTGCGGCTACTCACAGGCACACTCAGGGTCCACTGTGTGGTGGAGGTGGCCTTGCAGCCCAGTAGGGGATACAGTGGGCCGGCTTTGGGCGTGAGTACTGGGGCTGCTGCTCCTAGGTGGACAAGGAAACAGCAGCAGTGGCTGGTCCTCGGCACCCAGGACTGGCTCTCCCATGGCAGAGGCTTCCAGAAAGGCCTGTGAGGCATTTTTGAAGTGCTGCATAGTTTATGAGGTTTGGCAAGCAGGGATTCCCAAAGATCAAGAGACCCTGGCCACTTCTTTGGTCTGAGGCTACCAGGAGGTTCAAAAATATTTTTAAAAAGTGAACAACAACAAAAAAATGAGAGACAAAATGGTGGCGGAATAGACCGATGTGTCCCGAGCCTTGTCCTAGAGCAGATAGAACGAGCAACTAAATCAAATAACATCCAACCCGAATTTGCGAAATAGACATAGCTGGTGAGACAATTAGCAGTTGGGAAGGTCAAGGGACACCTGGAGAATAGTAAAATCAGGGATTTGGGCTGGAGAGAACTGTGAGACCTCCAAGCCCAGGGGGTCAGAGGGAAACCACACGGCACAGAGGCCATGTCCCTTGGGACAGGCATAGCATAGCATCTGACTGTGGAAACATGGTCTGCAGATTGCTAGTGGCAGGGGATTCTAGATCAGGGTCCACAGCCATGAAAGTCTGAGCCCAGAGGGGGCTGCTGGGACAGCTGCTCAGGCCACGCCATGCCAGCAGGAGAAGGGATCACAGTGGTGCAGCTCTTTCCCCTCTTTCTGGCCTTTGCTTTTGTTCACTCAACCTAGTTCATAGGTCCTTTCAAATACAGACACTCACCCATGGCTGAGGTGCAGGTGGAGGTGCAGACTTGTGGAGTCTAGGGAGAGGCTGGGGAGAGGAGAGGGTCGGGGAGAGATGGCTGTGAGTCTGGCGAGGAGTCATACCTGACTTGCAGGACCTAGGCAGCCATTTTCTCCTGAGGAGATAGCTCCACCCTGCAGTCTCCAGGCAACCAATACAGCCACACCCAGTCTACACCTTGAGTGGCACAAAAGACACCAAAAAAAAAAAAATCTGAATGGTCCATGGGAGCCCACAGGGACTGGCCTAAAGAAAGACCTTCAGTCCCAGCAACAGGAAACTGAGAAGCTGCAGACAGTACAGAAGAGTGGAATCATAATCGGCAGAAAGGAATGACACTTTACTTTTTCATTTTCATTTTATTTTACTATATTATTATTTTGTTATCTTTTTTTCTTTATCTTCTCTTTTTGCTTGTTTCTTTAATTTTGCATTATTTTTTTCATCATTCTAATTTTTTATACTATTTTTAAAATTTATTATTATTATTTTCCTTCTCTTACTCTTTCTTCTTATCTACTCATCCTCTTTCTACATCCTCTGTACTGAACTGAGGTCCTCCCCATATTCATCCAATTTTTAACCTTAGTTTCTGTATATAAGATTCTGCCCCACCCACTTTACTGGGTATTTGGTATTTGTATGTTTTGTTTATCTGTTGGTTCTCTGGTGTTTTCTCCCCATATATATATTTTTTTCTTTTTTCTTTTTTTTTTAATTCAATTTAATTTAATTTTATTTTATTTTTTTATTTTTTTT
>NW_005355554.1:303903-305827 GCF_000412655.1 Myotis brandtii
GTACCATTCAGGGTGGAATCTGGGTGTGGCTGTATTTGTTGACTGGAGGCTTGAGGGAGGGGCTATATCTTCAGGAGAAAATGGCTGCCCAGATCCTGGGCTCAGGCTTGACTCAGCATTCAACTTGTTGCCACCTCTCCTGGACTCCCTCCTCTCCCCAGCCTCTCCCCAGATTCCACTCGTCCGCACCTTCTCCCGCACCTCAGCACAAGTGGGTGTCTGTATCCAAAATGTCCTATGAACAGGGTTAAGTAAAAAAAAAAAAAATGCAGGCCACAGAAACGGGAAAGACTGAGTCTCTGTGAGCTCCTCTCTTACCAGCACTGTGTGGTCTGGTCAGCCCTTCAGGCTGCCCCCTCTGGGCTCAGTCTTCCGTGATTATGGAACCCAGATATCGAATCCCCCGGCACCAATAGTCTTGCGGATCTCCTTTCCACAGTCAGAGGCTGTGCCTGTTCCAAGGGACGTGGCAGCCACGCGGTTTCCCTCTGACCTTCTGGGCTCAGAGATCTGGCAAACTCTTCTGCTCCGATCCTTGATTTTACCTTTCTTCAGGGGAACTTTTACCTTCCTGGCTGCAAACTGTCTCACCAACTGAGTCTCCTTTGACAATTCAGGGAGGATGTTATTCATTTCAGCTACTCATTCTATTTGCTCTGAGACAAGCCTTGGGACACATCCACCTATTCCGCCACCATCTTGTCTCTCTTGAATCCCTCCTCTTTCAGTACTTTAATGATATTTATAATTTCTGATTTGAAGCCCTGCCTTCAAATCCAATACATTGGCCCTCTCACAGGTACTTACTGTTGCCTGATTTTTCTCTAGAATATGGGTCACAATTTCTTGTTTCTTTCTATGTTTTGCAGTTTTCATTAAAAACTAGGTATTTTAAATAATGTAGTGCAGCAACTATGAATAATGTTTTACCTTCTGCTTTTCTAGGTCTCAATTTGCTATCATTTGCATGTTTGTTTAGTGACATGGCTGGACTCTTCTGGGGAAGTCTATTTCCTCTGCAGTGTGAAACCTCTGATGATGCTCCTCAGAAGGTGCAGCCTTGGGCTGTCACCTCGAATGACAATAGTCTTAGCAGTGCTCTCCTTGTTTGTCTCTTTCCTTAATCTTTCTGTTAAGTTCTGTGTCTCTATTGGTATTATACCCAGCTGTTAGGTCTATTAATTGCCAGCTGATTGCTTTCCTATTTTTGACAATGTCTTTGGGCATAAATTGCTCCACAGTTTGATATAATTAAAATTGGTTTCCTTTTCAGGGTTGGTTTTTGTGGCTAATCTTTCAGGTTTTCTCTGACCCTAGAAGGACCCTTTGTTAGTGTATCTTTTCCTGGTTCTCTGGTAAATTGCTGACCTGTGGTTTCTCATATAGCTCTTATATGATTACCAGTCTCCTCTACATTACTTACTATTAAAATCTTCACTGTTTTCAAGAGTGCCCTTTGAACTTCCAACACTCTGCTTCAAATAAAAAGTCATTTCCTTTCAGGAGAATTTTGGAGTTCTCTGTAATCATGGACTTCTTTTCATCCTTTACAAAACTTCTGAGCCACAGTTCTGGCCTGTGAGCTGGGGATGGTAGACTCTGGTCTTCTCAACCTGCTTCTCCCAGCATGGACCCTCCATCATATAAGGGAACTGGAGTGTGGGAAGCTGGGTTCCCAGTATTCTTAGCCTGTTGTGTCTGGGATAGAGCCTTTGTGCTATGACTAGAGAAGCAGGAGGGTGCTCCTGGCTGTGCTCACCAGTTTAGTTCTGCAAATCAGAGTTAAAGTGTATGAGAAATGCTGCCAGCCTGCCTCTATTGGTAAGGTAGCACATACTTGATGGTTAACTGAGGGGAACAGGAGCCCCAGCTTTTGACCACATCTGCCCAGAATGGAGTTTCCTTTAAGCTGAGCTGAAGGTGA
>NW_005355555.1:0-503 GCF_000412655.1 Myotis brandtii
AGCTAATTAGTTGTAAGTTTAAGTTTTATAATTAGTAGATTTTATTACAGGACAAGAACCACATTTTCACTGAGTGTAGCTGGACATTTGTAAACAAGGATCTGAAGTCCTGCCAAGAAGAGGTGAATGTTCTATCAGGAACAACCGTGTGACTTGCAAGCGAGTCACGCTGGGTCAAGATTGCACACAATCTTGAGTTCCCAGAACATTTACCTCCCTAAGAAAGGATAAGATTAAAAAGTCATTGGTAGAGCAGAAAAGGAATTGCACAGCTGCAATTTGTCTTCAATGCGCTATTGTAATAATATAGAACAAAACAAGAATTTGTTGGTTAACTGCTGATGCACTAACCTTGTGCCAAACCCCAATAAAAGCAATGTTTGATGGTACAGGGTTGTTACATGCCTGAGCGAGCTGTAGCCCTATGTCCAGCATCAATTGCTTGCGTGCTCATCTTATTTAAAAAAAAAAGTTGTGGGTAGAGCAGAAAAGGGAATGCACAG
>NW_005355556.1:0-507 GCF_000412655.1 Myotis brandtii
TCTGTTGCACTATATGGACACGCCGTGCAGGTGCTGGCTGTAGGATTGTAAACTCCTCGACAACAGGCATCGGACGCAGCAGTGCTGTACAGATGACAGTGTGTTGGGTTCAGCCTGAAGGTGGTGATGGCTTGATAATAAACTGAGCTTTGCCCACAAGAGCACTTCCCGCTGACTGACGCGTTTGCGGGAGCGCAGACTGCTCTACGGGCTGTAAACGCTGTAGAATGTACAGTGTCTGCGACATCACAGAAGGAGTCCTCGTGCTGACACTTCTCTCTTCACTGCGGGCATTTGTTGGTCTGTGTTTGGAGGGGGAGGAGGGGCCGGGTAGCATAAGGCAGAAGGATGCGGGCCCTGGCCGGGCGACTCGGTTGGTTGGGTCGGGCCGTGTCCCGTTCACTAAAAGATTTCGGGTTCCATTCCCGATCCCCAGTCGGGTGCGTAGGGGAGGCAACTGGTGAATGTTCCTCTCTCCCTTCCTCTCTCTCTAAAAGTCAATGAAAA
>NW_005355557.1:0-488 GCF_000412655.1 Myotis brandtii
CATCAGTTTATGTTGTTCATTATATTTCATAAATGAGAGAGATTATGTGATATTTATCTTTCTCTTACTGGGTTATTTGCTTAGCATAATGTTCTCCAGTTCCATCCATGCTATAGCAAATGCTAAGAATTCCTTCTTTTTTAATATAGCGTAGTATTCCATTGTGTAGATGTACCACAGTTTTTTAATCCACTCATCTGCTGATGGGCACTTAGGCTGTTTCCAAATCTTAGCTATGGTAAATTGTGCTGCTATGCATATATCCTTTCTGATTGGTGTTTCTAGTTTCTTGGGATATATTCCTAGAAGTGGGATCACTGGGTCAAATGGGAGTTCCATTTTTAGTTTTTTGAGGAAACTCCATACTGTTCTCCACAGCAACTGCACCAGTCTGCATTCCCACCAGTGAAGCAGGGGGTCTCTCGGGGGTGAGGACAACGGAGCCCCAACACGCTAGGGCGTCTGCATGCACAACTCCGGAGACCAGG
>NW_005355558.1:0-1176 GCF_000412655.1 Myotis brandtii
GAAATTTCAAACAAAGTAGAGGGGTCAGGCACAAGTCCTGCAAACATAGAAATGGTTGAGCTGAAACGCTGACAGACTTATTTACACACACACACACACACACACACACATTGCAACCTGAAACTCTGACAGACTTATTTACACACACACACATGGTATTTATGGTATTCATGTATTTAATTACAATGTATGGTCAAAATTAGCTATCACTTATTTTTAAAAAGCTTATTTTAGATTTGTTTTGAATCTTTGGTTGAGCTAGTAGACAATATTAATAAACTAAATGCATTGTTTATATGTTAACATGGATAGTTCACATTACTATAATTTGGGTAACAACTATGAAAATATAAAAGATACCATGGACATCAAAACAGAAAAAAGTTTTGACTTACATGAAGTCTAATCAATGATCTCTCTGATGAAATGTCTATTTTTAGTAATAAAAGGAGTTGTTAGCTCCTTGAGGTGGGGATTTGGCTTTCATAGCAACTCTCAGGATATCAGAGTCTCTCATAATGCCTGACAAATACAATTGAAAATATTTGTTGAATATATTAGTGAGAGCATAAAATATGTTTTGTAATTATTTTTGTAACTATTTTGCATTCAAAATAGTTATCTTTTTAAAGAATTTTATATTTTAAGATTTAGCTAGATATTTTTATTATTAAAAATGCTTTGAATACATTTCCTACTCCTTTGTAATAAAATTATGTTGATTTTATTCTTTTAGTGCAACCTCTCACATTTTATTGGAAAATGTTGCTATGTTATAGTCCTGAGTACTAATAAAATTATCCGACAGCTTAAGAACAACATAGAGAAGAGCAAAGTGATAAATTACCCTTTTAAACAATTTCTAATCCTATAAATACTAACTTGACTTAATCAACTTCAATTTAGATAAGAAAACTGAGAAAAGGAGCATGATTTACATTAGCTTTCAGGATTGAAAAGCTGAATATAAAATGCTAAATGATATAAGTGTTATGATGATATCGTCCAGAGAATTAGATAAGTTCTCACATTTTTTAAAAATTTGTATTAAATTTATTGGGGTGACATTGGTTAATAAAGTTATAGTTTTCACAATTTTAAGTTACATAAAATGACTGGCATATACTATTTTAAAATACTTTATTACTATCAATTATAGAACCTTATCTCCAGTCA
>NW_005355559.1:0-244 GCF_000412655.1 Myotis brandtii
CAGGGGGGCTAGCTTGAAGAGCTGGAGGAAGATGGCACAGTAAGAGTTGGTATGAACCAGCGCCTGCTTAGTCAGACTTCCTAAGCTCCCCACCGGGCCCAGGATGGGCCCCTTCCCCACACCAGGAGGATCCCAGCTGAGGTCCCCTCCCTGCACCCAGCGCTCTCCTCCCTGTTCTACCACTGGGGGAAGGGAGCAGCTCACCTGCTCTGGACCCTGCCAACCTGGCAGGCTGAGGCACAGG
>NW_005355559.1:539-764 GCF_000412655.1 Myotis brandtii
GCCATGGCTCACTCCCCGGTGCAGTTGGGCCTGCCCAGCAAGCATGTAGGCAGGAGCTGGGCCTCTGAGGGGAAGGAGGAGGGATGCGCAGGCCAGGGCAGAAGTGGGGAACTTGGTGGTATAAACACAGCCCCCCCCCCCCCACGTCGTGCCAGCCCCTTGCGTTGCATTCCCGAACCCCTGGGTGACCCTGCCCAGCACTGTGCTCTCGGGCCTGGGGTGGGG
>NW_005355560.1:0-746 GCF_000412655.1 Myotis brandtii
CTTTATAGCCAGGTGAAAACATTTTACATTTTAACCATATGTCTGTGAAGCATTTTCCCATACTCATCTCAGTTGACCCTCACAGAAGTCCTAGAGTAGGTAGATAGGAGATTCGGTAGAATCCTATTTTCTTTACATTAGCCAGAAAACAGAGATTTAGAGAGTTTAGAAACTTGACCCGACTGAAAAGAAAGTAAGAGATGGTGGAACTTGAAAATGACTTCAGGTTTTCTCACTGCGCAGAATATAGTCAAACACTGCTGCAGTTAAATATTTCATCCTTTGTTCTTCCTGTGTGATCTACAATAATAATCTGCTTCGTGTTGATATTTACTGCTGTGTTGCTGACAATTACCTGAAAGAGAAGTTGGGGTGCTTCACTGGGCTGGAAAAAGTTTAGCTAAATCAGAAAGCAGGTCTAATTAAGCAAGTTTATTTAGCCACACTAATAAAAGAGAAACATGCAAATTGACCATCCCTCCACTACACGCACCAGCCAATCAGAGTGACTATGCAAATTAACCCAACAAAGATGGCGGTTAATTTGCATATGCAGGCATGGAGCGAAGACTGAAGACAACGTAGAAGGAAGCCAAGTGCTGCAGAAGGGAGCAAAGCTGCGGAGAAGCAAGCAAGGCGGCGGAGACAGGAGGGAAGAAAGCAGGGCTGCGGAGGCGGGAGGGAAGCAAGTGGGGCGGTGGAGATGGGAGCTCCGGCCGCAGGAAGCCCTATTCTTGCAGGAATAG
>NW_005355561.1:0-1394 GCF_000412655.1 Myotis brandtii
ATGCCATGAACAAGAATATCTTTCCATTTATCTGTCTCCTTTATTAATGTGCTATACTGGGAAAGATATTTATATTTACTTATCCTTTTTATACCAACCAATTAACAATTTGAAAAAGGCAAGTTTTAGCAAATATTTATTCCAGCATTTGAAAATATATTTAACTGTAGCAACATTATCTAGCAATAATATCTAGATAACAATAGAGACAGTTCAATTACCATTCGCTTTAGAATTCATTAGGCACTATAATCTTTATCCTCCATTTACTAAACTTTCCTCTTTTGAAATTAGAAAGTTAGAGATTCATCAAGTTTAAATCAGGTTCATTGTTCCTGTCTTTAAAAGCTATTCACCACTACCACATACTCATTTTATACTCAACTTCATTAGACTATTTAGTACATGGATGGTCTTGTTTGCAAGCCTAGAGAATGAATGTTTTGATCAGATTAGAAAGTTTCTCATTGCTCTCAGCATGAACTGTTACTCCGCTTGTTCATATGGAGGCTGTGGGGCTGAATCTGTTATCAAGTTACACGTGTGGTTTCAAATGAGGTCCCAGGAACTGCAGAAGCACTGGAGAAAGATTGACCTTCAGCTGTTAATACCCTGGGCTCCGGTGGAGGGAGGGCAGAGCTGTGAGGAGAGACTGGGGCCTGTGGCTCTGGGGAGGGAGCCCAGACCCCTGGGCTGAGTCACTCTCCTGCACCACAGTAGCCATCCTTCTTCTAAAATCTTCTTAGAGGATTGTTTATTCAACCTTTATTCAGCAAATAATAAATGCCCAACATATATCTCTAACTGTACAGGGTGTTATTAGAGAAGAAAAAGTAAGTCATAGTCCTCAGCCAATGACTTCTACAATGACTGTCCTACAGTGTGTCTTGAAGGAAGTAAAATGTCCAGCAGGTGGGAAATGCTAAAGAAAATTTTGGTGTATTACATATAGTAAAACATCACAATGCCATCAAAATGATATGCAGACTGGGTAGGAAAGTGGACTTTTATTCACATTTACTAAGTGGTAAGCAAAAATAATACTATGCCAAAACTATATAACCCAAAATGTTTGTGGAGAATTACTCATCCATGAAAAAACTGTATATGGAAGGGGAAAACATCAGGAGAACATATACTTTTTATTGTTATTCTTGCACATTGTTCTTTATTTCCATTCTCATTCTAACCACTGAAATAAGTTCAATATTAGCTAAGACTTTTTTCATAACCAATGAAAGAGTATTATGCTAATTGAAATAAGCCAGTCAGAGAAAGACTAGTATCACATATCTCACTCATATGTGGAAGCTAATGAACAAAATAAACTGATGAACAAAATACATTCCAAGACATAGAGCATGGAACAGACTGTGGAATCTCAGAGGGAAGGC
>NW_005355562.1:0-3264 GCF_000412655.1 Myotis brandtii
CACCTGAGGATATGTTTTCCATTGCTTTTCAGAGAAAATAGAAGGGAGGGAAAAAGGGAGAGAGGAAAGTAGAAGGGAGGGGAAAAGGGAGAGAGAGAGAGAGAGAGAGAGAGAGAGAAATGTCCATGTGAGAGACACATTGACCGGTTGCCTCCCACACTCTCTCTGACCAGGGGCAGGGAGTGAACCTGCAACCAAGGCACCAAAATGTCTTTGACAAGGAATCGAACTGCATGCCTCCCCGTCCCCTGCAGGCTGATGCTCCAACCACTGAGCACACCAGCCAGGGCTGAACACGTTTTTTATATATATTTTATTTTTTAATCCTCACCCAAGGACATTTGTCCAGTGATTTTTAGACAGAGTGGAAGGGAGGAGAGACAGAGAAAGAGAGAAATATCAATGTGAGAGAGACACATCGATTACTTGCCTTCCCACTAGGGCCCTGGGCCCTGGGGATCTAGCCTGAAACCAAGGCACATGCCCTTGACTGGAATCAAACTCAGGACCCTTCAGTCCACAGTCAGGCACTCTAACCACTGAGCTAAACTTGCTAGGGTGTGGACTGAACACTTTTAATTAACATGAACAAGTCAGTTATTTAGGAGAATAAAATTGGCAACACAGCTTAAAAATAGCTTAAAGTGGATTGATACTAGGTAAGGAAAAAGGAAATAGTCATATCCTCATAGTTTCATCCCCTGATATATCAGCAATGAGAACTGAAAACAACAAAAACAAAAAAAAATAATGGAAACTCTGTGAGAAGGATAAACAAAATTTGATGTGTAGCAAATTTTTGGTATTATCATAGAGATGAAATGGGCTAATGTGGGCAAGAGTATCTGATAAGGAAAGAAGTGCTTAGGTTCATCTACATTTAATGCATGAAGATCAAAAGCTTGCTAAATCAATGATTACAAGGGTTTCCAACACTACATTAGGGGCATGTGGAAAGTAGGGAGTGTGCAAGTATAGTAGGTAGCTAGTTATGAAGATCTAGAACATATCTGGTGTTCTTATAATACAGGGTGGGGCAAAAATAGGCTTACAGTTATTCATATGGAAAATCATATGATTAATTAATTAATAATAATAAATAATAATACAAGAATAAACTCTGTGTTTTGTGTACTCATAACTATAAACCTACTTTTGCCACACCTGGATATAAATTAAATAATAATACATGCTTGAGTAGAATATCACTCTAAGCTTAAGAGTATATATAAATTTCTATATATAAATTCCTTTAATAATAATCTATCCTTAGCCCTAAATACCATAGTAGTGAATGCTTTGAACAGTATTTTCACAGTAAACAGCCTCTAGTATTTTTTTTTTGGGGGGGGACAATTGACACAGTGTTTGCTGCCAGTTTTTGTGGTATAAATCTTCCCATTATGACCTATCCCAAAGCTACCAATGACTTAACACATTTTTGGAACATTTAGTAAATGGCTCTGAAGAGCTTGGGCTAAGTCTAACACATCACTGTGAGTCAGTCACTTGAATTTATATCACAGCTCTATACATAATTAGCTGAAATACTTTTAGTTTTTTAATTCCCTAACCATGGTGTTCTCATTTCTAAAAAGCAGCTCTACCAGAACCTGCCTTATAGGACCACTGTAAGGATTACTACTTGATGTAATTACTTACCATCAATTTACACTGCAGCTCAATACATGAGTTAAGCCCAACTACTTCATGGAACATCTCCACATATATTTTTAGTTATCTCTGACCAGTGACAACTAATGGATATATTTACTTTACTTGACATCTTGCTACCACACATCTTGAAAGATTCGTCATTCTTGGTTGCCTTTGCATTAGTATCTTCTCCATCTTCTAATGAATCTACTAGTAACTACTCTTTTCATTATCTTGAATGGGTTTTCCTTTTCCTACTCATCTTTCAGCAGTAATATTCATCAAGTTAGATCTTTAGACTTTTTTCTTCTTACTCTACATAGACATCAGGATCAGTTTATCTAAACCTATGGCTCCAAATCCAACCTTAATGATTATTACTCCCAATTTTCATTGGCCATGTAAAATTTCTTTTAAAAACTTTCAATCTGACAGACATTTTGCTGGAAAAAGTAGAAGGATGGAAATACTTTCTTTCACCAAACCTTCCTAACCATTGATGGAGAGAGCAGGGTAAAAATATTTTTTATTTGCAACAAGTGCTGTGACCCAGATATATTGAGTGTCATGCTTGGCATTACATGTATCTGAAATACTGTCAGACCAGCTATTTCTCAGCCTGTTTCTTTCTTCTCTGACTCCTACTTCTCCATTATTTCCAATCCCAAGATGAACTGTCAACTTAAAAGTCTTCCCTGATTTTCTCAGAGATGTTCCCCATGTTCTTACTATATCTTGTGAAAATCTAATGTCTAATAAGTTAATTGTATTGGGTTCATTTAATTATATTTATATATTTTTCTATATCTTCATTAATTCATGAGCCACTTGAAGGACAACACTATATCTTTATGTATTTAGAACCTACCACAGTGCCAGCTGAAGAAGTGCTCAATACATACAATTTTAATTGAATTGAAAAAGTTTAAGTGAATGTTTTAGAGGGAACTCAAGCATAGAAAAGATGAACAGAAGCATCAGACTGTTCAACCTATGAGGGAAGGCGGCGGGTAAGGGGGTAAGAGATCATCCAAAGGACTTGTATCAAAGGACTTGTATGCATGCATATGAGCATAACCAATGGACACGGATGGGGGAAGGGGGGGAGTTGAGGGCATGTGCTGGGGGGAGGGAGCGGCCAGGGAGAGGTCAATGAGGGAAAAAGAAGACTTATGTAATATTTTAAACAATAAAAAATTTAAATTAAAAAAGAAAAGATGAAAAATTAATGACTTTAAATACACTTTTTTACTCTGAAATGGAGTAAAAAAATTCTTTGTTACCAGAATGGTGGATTCGGTATAATTTTTAGTGAAGGAATATATTTCTGCTATAGAAATGGACAGCAAGCCAAATGCTAGAAAAAATGCCCAAGAAGTACACATACAAGTATACGGGCAATATATATTTATTTTATGCCAACCAAAGCCATTTGTATTAATGTGTACAATTTAGATATCCAGCAAGTAAATAGTGTGGCCTAGAATGGGGCTTATCTATGCCTTCCAATAAAAAGTTGGGAAAGTGTAACATTATTTTGTTTCAACAGAAGGAAATAAAAGAAATCAAATTAAAAAATAATGTATTAGGAAGTGATAGAATATAATT
>NW_005355563.1:0-757 GCF_000412655.1 Myotis brandtii
GTTTATTGAAACACATTAATTAAAGACTCTCTCCAACCAGTTAAGAAGCTCTTACCTTATCAGTTGCCTAAACACAAATGGACATCTGTCTCTGACACTGGCCTCCATCCACCATCGAGACTGAAGACTTTTCAAGGATGAGAAACCACTGGCCATGGGGGCTGACAGCTTTCCCAAGAAGTCAACAAGGCCTGGATGCTCACAAATTACTGCTGCTCAAACCTTGTTCTTCTATCTCCTAACTGTTATTGCTTAAATGTACATCAACTGATTTTTATATTGTTATCACTCTCCTTATTACATATGAAAAGTTGAATTTCGATATCTGCTAATTTTTCCCACCTACTAGACAAGTACATTCTAATGATCAGTCATGATAAGGAAATAGTAGAGAGTCTTGATTCATCTGGCCAAACATAGCATAAGTACAAGGGCAAGGGACAGTGGATGAAGAAGGAAAACATATAATTAGCTTAGTAAACAATTATGAAAATACATGCAAAGGGATTTTTGGTTTGCTGGAATGCTTAATTCCCTCAGTCGCTTTGTTGTCTAGTAGTAGACATTTTCTATTCCTAAACAGTGTTCCTGCTTTAATGCTGTTGCTTTTGTTCCTGATATGTAAATATTATACTAGATGCAAAATACCAAAACTTAAGACAAGCAGCCAAAGGACTCTGCTCATGTTAGCTCAAAATTTAAAATTGATACAGAATATTATTTAACAAAGACATATAGGATCTCATGGCCTCCCATT
>NW_005355564.1:0-265 GCF_000412655.1 Myotis brandtii
GATGTCAATTAAGTCCATCTGATCTAGTGAGTCCTTTTGGATTGCTTTTTCTTTGCCGATTTTTTGTCTAGAGGATTATCCAGTGATGTCAATGGTATATTAAAGTCCCCTACTGCGATTGTATTGTTGTCGATCTCTCCCTTGATATCTTCCAGGAGTGTTTTTATGTACTTGGGTGCTCCTGCATTGGGTGCATATATATTTATCAGGGTTATATCCTCTTGTTGTATTGATCCCTTTAGTATTATGAAGTGGCCTTCCTTAT
>NW_005355564.1:1096-6218 GCF_000412655.1 Myotis brandtii
CCTTGTTCCTCTTTCTGTTGTTCTGGCACCCCTATTATTCATATGTTGTTTCATTTCATGTTGTCCCATAGCTCCCTTAGGCTCTCCTCCTGTCTTTTAATTTTTTTCTCCAATTGAAGTTCAGTTTGGGTGTGTTTTGCTTCCCTGTCTTCTAATTTGCTAATTCGGTCCTCCGCTTCTCCTAGTCTACTGTTGAAACTTTCAATGGTGTTTTTTATTGCAGCTATATCACTCTTTATTTCTTCTTGGTTCTTACATGATTTATTGATTTTTTCATCCGTTTCTTTTTTATTCTTACATATGTTGTTGGCATGTACCTTGGTTGAGGGCACATCCTCAGTAGGGAGTGTGCAGGAAGCAGCTGAATTGATGTTTCTCTCTCATCGATGATTCTAACTCTCTATCTCTCTCCTTCTTCCTTCTTCTTTGTAAAAAAATCAATAAAATATATTTTTAAAAAATGTATTAGTGAAGAGTGACATCAGTGAGATAGCATATCTATAAATATTTATAGCAATAAAGCAAATAAGTAAGAAAAATTTATTTTTAAATGACAGGAAATATTGTAGTGTTTTTACTTACTTTGATACACCACTTCCCCAGTGTGATGTGGTGTGATCAGTAGGAAAAGGCTCAATTACTAGTTTCTGTTAAAAAAAATATATATTTTATTGATTTTTTATAGAGAGGAAGGGAGTTAGAAATATCGATGAAAGAGAAACATCGATCAGCTGCCTCCTGCATACCTCCTACTGGGGATGTACCCTCAACCAAGGTACATGCCCTTGATTGGAATCGAACCTGAGACCGTTTAGTCTGCAAGCCGACACTCTATCCACTGAGCCAAACCGGTTAGGGCACTAGTTTCTTTCATTGAGCCAGAAGGATCATTATAATAAAAATATTGAATGGAAAAGACAAAGAGATACTATTAAAGTAAGCCAGAGAAAAGCATATTATCTTTTTAAAGATATTTCAATAAGACTAATTGCAAATATCAAAGCAAAAAGCCTAACTTACAAAAAGTTTTGGAATAAGTGCTGAAGGAAAACAAAACACATTGTCAACCAAAATCTCTATATCAGGCAAATGTTTTCTTTAAAATTAGGGAAATTTTAAGACTTTCTCAGAAAAACAAAAGCTGAGAGAGTTCATTCCTACTACACCTGCCCTACAAGAAATGCTAAAGAGATTACTTCAAGTTGAAATCATAGCACTAGATGCTGACTCAAAGCCATATGAAAATGTAAAGCTTTATCCTAAAGATAACTACATAAATAGATACTCAAAAACAGTATTATTGCAATTTAGTTTGTAGCTCAAGTTATTTCTACAGTTATTAAAATATAAATGCATAAAAATATAAATCTATGTTAACAGATCCATAATATACTGAGATAATTTTTTACATAAATCTGTAGGAAGCAGAGCTGTAAAGTAATAGACCTTGTATGAGATTGAAGTTAAGTTGGTATCAATTTAAGATAGATCAACACAAAATTAAAATGAATTATGTAATCCCTATGATAATCACAAAGAAAAATCAATAGTAAGGTTGGGGTACATTTGGCCCGGACTATATAAGGCCCACAAAATCATTTGATCTTTCTCTACCAAGGCATTAGGGGTGAGTTAATTAAATGTTTGACCAAATATAGCAGTCTAATATTTAAGTTTATAATTTTGTATAGCCCGTGAATGTTGTTATTAATATCCAAATGGCCTTTGGCAGAAAAAAAGGTTCCCCACCTCTTATCTATAGAGTATAAACAAAAGGAAATGTGAAGGAAATCAAACATGTCATTACAGAAAATCAACTTAAAAAATAAACAAAATAGTGGTTTAAGAAAAATCTGTAAGACCAAGAAAACAGATACCAAAATGGAAAAAGTAAGTGCTTCAGTATTTTAATTAGTTTAAATGTAAATGACCTAAACATAAATGGGATGACTACACTACTATCAAACAAAAAAAAAGACTTTAAGGCAAACTATTACAAGAGATAAGGGAGGTCATTATAGAATGATAAAAGAGTCAATTAGCCAGGAAGATATAACAATTATAAATGCATATTCACCAAACATCAGAGTTACAAAATAATGAAACAAAATTGAAGGGAAATATAGAGAGTTCTGCATTAATAATAGACTTTAATATGCAAAATTTAATAATGGATAGAAAATCAGATAGAAGATCAACAAGGAGATAGAGGACTTGGAAATACTGCAAAACAATATATTCTCAATGACATGCAAAACATATTACCAAATGACAGAATATATAAATTTCTATTTTGTACATTAAACATTCTCCAAAATTTACCATATGTTAGGCTATAAGTCTTAATAAATTTGAAATTATATAAAATATCTTTTCTGATCATAATAGCATTAAAATGGAAACAAATAGCTAAAGAAAAACTGGAAAATTTAAAAAAACATATCGAAATATAAAAGCACATTCTTGAAATACTATTGCATTAAATTACAAAAAAATAATTAGAAAATACTTTAAGGCACATGACAATGCAAATACCCAAACTTATGGGATGCAGTGAAAGCAGTCCTAAGAGGAAAATTGACATGTGTTAAAAAAAAAAAATCTCAAATCAATAAATGAACTTTAGTGATGAAGTGGTACTTCCATACTCCTACAACCACATCAAAATTACAACTAATCAACAGAACAACTATCATTCAGAACTGTATGAAATCTAGCTGAACAGGAGTCCTATAGCTAAGGATATAAAGAAGAAGCCATACTATGACTGATAGAAGGGGCATCCATGTGGAGCAAGCTGGTTTCACACCCACATGTAGTGGTTAAAAATTGGGATAAATATCTTAGCTGTGGAGGTTCCCCCTGAGAAGTCAGGGGTCCTAGCCCCATACCAGGTCTCTCAGCCCATGGTTCCAGTGTTGGGAAGAGAAGACTCCATAACATCTGGCCTTGAAAATAAGTGACGGTTGTGGCTGAGGGGATAACAACAGGGAATACACAGTTGGTGGCTATCCTGGCCTGCATTTCCTAAAAGGCCCCAGGGCCAATGTGCCCACTGGACAGCTTCAGAACACACTGGAGCACCACCCAACCACCTCAATAGGTGATACATTAAGGGGCAGACTCATTGGACATCAGAGCCCCACTGATGTGAATCCTTTTCTTTGGAGTAAGCTCCTGCATAGCAGGTTGTCTTCTGCAGTCTTGTCCAGTCCTCAGAGTCACTTGGCCTGGAGGTAAATCCTTCCCATTGATGTTCCAACAACAATCAAGGTTCAACTACAACAGGAAAGGGCAAACATCCCACAGGGGGTGGCATACTTGGAGCACCACTGGGCCCTAAAGGATACTTAGTATGTAAGGCAACTCTACAAAGACTAGAATATGTAGCAGCTCTGCCTAATACATAAAAAAAACAATACAGGGAGGCAGCCAAAAATGAGGAGACAAAGAAACATGACCCAAATGAAAGAACAGAACAAATCTCTAGCAAAAGAACTAAACAAAATGGAGACAAGCAATCTACCAGATTCAGAGTTAAAAGGAGCTCAATGACATAAAGGGAAGAGAAGATGAACTTAGTGAGAATTTCAACAAGAAAAGAAATGAAAATAGAGATGGAAAATAAAATAGAACCAATAAGAAATTAAGAATACACTAACAGAGGGTCAAATCAGTGATTTGAAAAATAAGAAAGCTAAAAACACCCAATCAAAACAAGAAAAAAGAATCTGAAAAATGAGGAACCACTGGGACAAGTTCAAGCACACCAAAGTATTCAAAGAGAGAATCTTAAAAACAGCAAGAGAAAAATAGTTACCTAGGAGAGAGTTCCCATAAGACTGTCAACTTACTTCTCAACAGAAACTTGTAAGCCAGAAAGGGTTGACATTAAATATTCAAAATGATGAAAACTAAAGACCTACAGCCAAGATAACTCTCCCCAACAAAACTATCATTTAGAATCTAAGGACAGATGGAGATCTTCCCAGACAAGAAAAAGCTAAAAGAGTTAGTTTATCACCACCAAACCAGTATTACAATAAATGTTAAGGGGACTTCTTTAAGAATAAAAAGAAAAAATAATCAAAGTTCTGAATACTAAATGGCAATAAATACATATCTATCAATATTTACTTTAAATGTAAATGCATTACATGCTCCAATCAGAAGACATAATGCATCTGAATGGATAACAAAAGATGATCCTTACACATGTTGTCAAGAGACTCACTTCAGACTGAAAGATGCACAGACTCAAAGTACAGGGATGGAAAAAGATATTTCATGAAAATGGAAACAAACAAAAAACTGGGATAGCTTTCTTTTTTTTTTTAACACAACCCCACCCCTCCCCTCTGACAGCTACTGTTTTACTTTCTACAGTGGCTGCACTATTTTGCATTTCCACCAATAGTGTACCAGGTTCCCTTTTCATCATATCCTTTCCAACACTTGTTTTTTTGATGATAGCCATTCTGACAGGTGTGAGGTTGTATCTCTATGTGGTTTTAATTTGCTAATTATCCATAAATGAGTGATATCATGTGGTATTTTTCTTTCACTGACTATCTTATTTCACTTAGCATAATGCTTTCCAGTTCCATCCGTGCTGTTGCAAATAGTAAGAATTCCTTATTTTTTACAGCAGCATAGTATTCCATTGTGTAGATGTACCACAGTTTTCTAATCCATTCATCTGTTGATGGGCATTTAGGTTGTTTCCATATCTTAGCTATGGTAAATTGTGCTGTTATGAACATAGGGATGCATATATCCTTTCTGATTGCTGTTTCTGGTTTCTTGTGATATACTCCTAGAAGTGGGATCACTGGGTCAAATGGGAGTTCCATTTTTAACTTTTTGAGGAAACTCCATACTGTCTTCCATAGTGGCTGCACCAGTCTGCATTCCCACCAGTAGTGCATGAGTGTTTAGCCATTCTGACACATATAAAGTGATACTTCATTGTTGTTTTAATTTGCATCTCTGATGATTCGTAACTTTGAGCATTTTTTAAAAATGTTTCTTGGAATGTCCTCTGTGTCTATTTAGGTCCTTTGCCCATTTTTTGATTGGATTGTTTATCTTCCTTTTGTTAGGTTGTATGAGTGTATGAGTT
>NW_005355564.1:12573-15953 GCF_000412655.1 Myotis brandtii
TATGTGACACGGCACCAGAGTTAAGGTAGGGTTTTTCAAAACTTTGACACGCCAAGCTCAAAAGGTTCACCATCACTGTCATAGTCCAACGTGAGCCACCTGAGGTGGAACTAAGACTGAAGTTATTATTAACTGCCTATAGACCCCGTTAACCCTGGTTGTGTGTCTTGTGTGGTCTGTTGTCTTCATGGTTGTGTGTTTTGTTTGACTTGCCTTTTTCAGTTATTTATTAAGAACCTCAAAGAGGACATAACCTAGTCTTTCCCTTCCTCCCTCATCCTGATTCTGACAGCATCTGTAACTGGATTAAAGGTCTTTTCTTTCAGGAGGCCCTCCAGGATTTCAGTCCACAAGAAATCTCCCTACACACCCTAATCTTCATCCGCTATCTTTCCAGGCAGACTTAGAGTCATTTTTCTCCAAAGGTCAGATCCCAGCCTCTGGGAGGGAGGAATACTACAGTGGTAGTCTGTGGTTTTCTCTGAAACTCCCACTGTTTCTATTTCTCCCCTCTGTAGGAATTGTCTTCCTCTGACTCACAATAAGAAAGGGAGACAAGCAACGTGCCCTGGGTTGGGGGACAGGGAGGGTGTCAGCAGTTAATTATGAAGCAGGGAGAGATAGGTTTTTGTTGATTTTTACTGGCTGCAGACTGCTCTGCTGGCATAGGGGTCTGGTCTGTAGCCTACTAGTGCAGCTGTCTTATCAGAACTTGACTAGATTCAAGGTTGCAAGCTTTCTGCGAGCACAATTAATCTTTCTCTGCCCTGGTTTATTCTTTTTAACCCTTCCAATACTAAATTAGACTGATACAATATACTTGAAATTCATAAATATTAATCTAAAAATGCTTATTGTTCATTTTTGGTAATCATTAAAGGATTGAAATTTCTAAGAATAAAAAATTCTAATAAAAAAAAAAAAAAACTAAATGCCCAGGAGCCAAACGGAGGAGAAATGGAGCTGAAGTCCGCAGCCACCCTGGTGATTTAGAACTGGTTGCTAGGCAGTTTTTCAGTTATTTATTAAGAACCTCAAAGAGGACATAACCTAGTCTTTCCCTTCCTCCCTCATCCTGATTCTGACAGCATCTGTAACTGGATTAAAGGTCTTTTCTTTCAGGAGGCCCTCCAGGATTTCAGTCCACAAGAAATCTCCCTACACACCCTAATCTTCATCCGCTATCTTTCCAGGCAGACTTAGAGTCATTTTTCTCCAAAGGTCAGATCCCAGCCTCTGGGAGGGAGGAATACTACAGTGGTAGTCTGTGGTTTTCTCTGAAACTCCCACTGTTTCTATTTCTCCCCTCTGTAGGAATTGTCTTCCTCTGACTCACAATAAGAAAGGGAGACAAGCAACGTGCCCTGGGTTGGGGGACAGGGAGGGTGTCAGCAGTTAATTATGAAGCAGGGAGAGATAGGTTTTTGTTGATTTTTACTGGCTGCAGACTGCTCTGCTGGCATAGGGGTCTGGTCTGTAGCCTACTAGTGCAGCTGTCTTATCAGAACTTGACTAGATTCAAGGTTGCAAGCTTTCTGCGAGCACAATTAATCTTTCTCTGCCCTGGTTTATTCTTTTTAACCCTTCCAATACTAAATTAGACTGATACAATATACTTGAAATTCATAAATATTAATCTAAAAATGCTTATTGTTCATTTTTGGTAATCATTAAAGGATTGAAATTTCTAAGAATAAAAAATTCTAATAAAAAAAAAAAAAAACTAAATGCCCAGGAGCCAAACGGAGGAGAAATGGAGCTGAAGTCCGCAGCCACCCCCGCGATTTAGAACTGGTTGCTAGGCAGACTCAGCCCCCGATAGCCAGGTGAAAGAAGGGGGAGTGGGCTGGATGCCCGAGCTGCCTGCAGCAGCCCTGGAAGAAGCATCAACAGTGAGAAAAGTGGGGGACAGCAGACATTTTCCTGACTCTAGAGCTGCCCAGCTGTTGCCCAGTGAGTAATGAGTGTTTTACAACAAGCAATACAAGACTTAGACCTTTGGCTTGCTGGCTACAGCAGTTAAGCCAGAAGCCAGTGACTGCTACTAGCCTTCCTGCAGACTCAGGAAGAGAGCAGCGAGCTCAGGATCTGTGAAAGCAGCAGATAGAGCTAGTGAAAGCTCCCTTTTTGCAAAAGTAATGAAAGGGTTCAGTACCTGTTGCTGCTGGAAGAGGAGAGGCTGATATCCCCTTCCAATGATATCCCTTGGGAGAGGCCTTGTTGCTGCTCTGTCACAAACGGGACTAATGGGAAGACAAGGGGCCTAATACCCAAGCCACTGCCACAGGAGTGCTTTGCAATATGCAGAGCTGTTTCTAACTGCAACTCTGGCTGTTTTGGACTGGCAGCTTAAAGTAAAAGGGAAACAAGAGACAAGGACAGTTTTGCTTTGTGTGAGAAGGTCAAAATTAGGTCACCTCCCTAAGATGTTTGTATAGCCCTACCATGTGTCATGTTTAGTAGCAGAAGATTTAGCTGTCAGAAGTGGCCTCAGTGCCAATGTTATACTTCATTATGGACAAAGAAGAACCCATCAGGTTTTGGTCTCTATTGAGAGAAATTTGGCAACCTGTATACTGTCTTGCAGGCCTATGTGACCATGCCCATGTCAGGTGGCACAAACCTCAACTTTAGGAAAGTTTGGGAGGCCTGTTTAGAACAGAGGGAAGTAGTGAAGTGGTGAATACTAGCCCACTGTTACAGGAATTACAGACCCTGTGAGGTCCTGTGACATGTTAGACCCTGTAAAGGAATAAAGCTCCCTTAGTCCAGTGGTCGGCAAACTGCAGCTCGCTAGCTACATGCGGCTCTTTGGCCCCTTGAGTGTGGCTCTTCCACAAAATATCACCTTCGGGCATGCATGTACAGTGCGATTGAAACTTCATGGCCCATGCTCAGAAGTCAGTATTTTGTGGAAGGGCCACACTTAAGGGGCCAAAGAGCCGCATGTAGCTAGTGAGCTGCAGTTTGCCGACCACTGCCTTAGTCCATTCTGAGAGGGCAAGTCCCAGAAACCATATATAGTTTGAGGACAAGTTAAGTAGGGGGAGCCTTACTACAGGGACAGCTGTGACTATCTATTTGAATATAGACACATTTTGAATTTTTTCTTGCCATTTGAAGACAGTTATATTACTCTGAAGAGTCCATGAAAAGGACTGAAAAAGAAAATCAGAAGATCTTAAAGCAGGTCAGTAAATTTTTCTTCTTATATAATTCCTCTGAAATTCAACAATGCTTAATAAATCATGATAATACATTTCTTTGCATAAATTCAATAAGACCGGTTTCCAATAGTGGTTTTATTGACCAGAAACTTTGACTGGAGTATCATGTTTTAAAGAGCCCTGTCTGAACTCTGAAGACTTGAAGCCAGTAAG
>NW_005355564.1:16685-17315 GCF_000412655.1 Myotis brandtii
ACCCAAAGTCTCAGCCCCTAGAAAAGGCCAGTAGTCTATTTGTCCAAAAGACTTGACCCCTTTACATTTGGGTGACCTACTTGCCTCTGGGCAGTAGCAGCCACTGCTACGCTTATCAAAGAAGCAAATAAGTTAACCCTAGGGCAGGAACTAATCCTAACTGCCTCACATGCGGTTGAGGCTTTACTCCGGAACACACCGGAGCACTGGATGTCAAACACTTGAGTCACCCAGTTTAAGGCTTTTCTACTCGACCAACCCCACATCCAGTTCCACAAGACTCTTACCATCAACCCTGCCAGCCTCCTCCCTGACGATAACACTGAAGAAACTGTACATGCCCTACCATCACTTTGGTTTGCTGGCTACAGAAGTTAAACCAGAAGCCAGTGACTACTACTAGCCTTCCTGCAGCTTCAGGAATAGAGCAGAGGTCACCGACTTAGTACAGCCCGCCCGGACTGCCAGGAGCCGATCCATCCTTGCTGCTTGACACAGTCACTGCAGGGAAGAAACATCTGCACAGCATATGTTTCAAGGGACCTGGCGTATATGGCATACTGTTCTTAATATGTTTGCTCCCCTTCTTGGTGCTATGTGTTTTAACCAAGGTCACCTCTCCGAGAAAGG
>NW_005355564.1:17830-21499 GCF_000412655.1 Myotis brandtii
TCACTCGCGGGACCTCAGCACAGAAGGCCAATTTAATTGCTCTTATTCAGGCTCTCCAGTGGGCAAAAGAAAAATCAGTAACAATTTATACTGATAGCATAGTGCTATTTACAAGGTAAGGGGACTCCACAGAAGTAAGAAGGAACTAGGCCACAGACGAAGCGGCCCAGGAGGCTGCCCTAAAACCAGTGGGGCCTCTACAGATTCTAGTGACTCTTCCAGACCCTGACTTACCCAATCTAGAAAAGCTGAAATCCATAACCAATCTTTACTTGAGTTCTTACAGGCTTTACAGTCCACCCAGAAAGCAGTCCAGAAGCACATCAAGATGCTCTGCCTGTACCAACTTCTGATCCGGTCCGTTCCTTCCAACCTGGTGACTCTGTTTAGATAAAGAAATATGCCACCCAAGGACTGACTTCTACCTGAAAAGGACCACCCCCACGGCAATCAAGGTCAACGGGATCCCGATGTGTCTTCATCACACCTGGCTTAAGACAGCCAGGCAAAATAGAGAGTTCAGGACTCTTTGGACCCTCTAGAAATTATTCCTGGCCCTCATTCCAGGCCCTTATCTTATAAACAGCCCACTGACTTTATTCGGCAAAGAATTAATTCTGTTAAGCTTATAGTCCTCAGGGGTCAATATAACTCCCTCCCCAACAATGACCCAAAAGAGTCAATGATTTGACTCATGTACATAAAACCAGTGGGGAATGAAGCATCCATCTTATATAAAACCTGCTGTTTGAAATTTTAACCCTGCTATTTTGGCTTCTGTAATGCTTGCTTGCTTAAATAATAAGGAAAATAAGACTATACCCATTTCAGAGAGGCCATTAAACCTTCCCCAGACGAAGTTATCAGTGCTGGCACCAGGCCAAGCCTTTGGTAGAGGTCTCAAAGACCCAGCACATAGGGGCTCTTTAAGAACTTGCAAAGGGGATCGGAACAGAACCCCATATTTGGGAGACAAAGAGGGTAAGAAGGTATACATACAGGAAACTTCCTGTGTGACTTTGCCCAGAATTCCAGAGACATTTTTCTCTGGGCCTGCACGTAATAATAATAATAAATGTAACTCCATCTCTCTAAGTGTTGCTTGATTCTTCTCCGGTTTTCTGTAACAGCTTCAGATTTTTTAATGTATCTATCAAAATAAGTCTGTAAATATATATATAAAAAATCTCTGTTTGTGCACCAAAGCTCCTAACCCCTCAAATATACAACTTCCTTTTACTTATACATTCAGACAGTGCTGCCAAATAGGATCGTTCTATATTTGTACTTTCCAATACAGTAGCCACTGGCCAATGAAGCTATTGATATGTGACCAGGCAAGTGGATATTTTATTTTGTTCAATTTTAATTAACTTTAAATTAAAACAGTAAGTAAATTGATTACATTGAAATAGCCATGTAGAGCCAGTGGCTACTGTATCATAAAATTAGAACATCAGGAGAGTTAACCCACCATAAAAAGGAGGGGGAAAAAGCCAGTTAAGGGGTAACAATAAAATAAAACAACAATAACAACAAAAACACAGCTGGGATTGTGGCTGAGTGAGATGGAGGCTGCTGGAGTCCCAGGTGTTCCTCTTAAAGGGCCTGCACTTGAACTTAAATGATCTCACTTCCTTTGAGCTCCAGCACTGTGTGGTAGCTTTGAGGAAATCCAGGGAAATATAGGGAGGAGCTGGACTGTCTGGAATCATGGAAGGAACTCGAGGGTGGCTTTCTCCAAGATGGGGGTGCTCGCTGGGACCTCCCCCTTATAGAGCTGACTGGCAGACATATCTGAGATCAGTGTGGCCTAAACTGTTCCATCCACCATGGTGATTTCCTGAGACCCTACCCCATCCAATTTGCAACCCCACTTAAGCTGTTTGCAGGACCTTTTCCATATGAATGGCCTGTCTTGGCTCAGGCTTCAGACTTTCTAAAATGTCTCAAACAAGCAGAAGCTGGCCTCAATGTGCCCAAACTTATCAATAAAAGGACCAATACCTGGCATTAGCAGAAGCCTATCTTGTTTCACACCTTACACTTGCCTGAGCATTTACTAGCCCAATATAAGTAGTAGCCATCTGCAGACCTCTCTGTAGATCCAAACAGGTGGCCCCAGGCAGTGGTTGACTTTGCACATCCCAGGAGGTCCCAGAGCCAGTGCATCCAGTGGACAGTTTCAGACCATACAAGATTATAACTCTACATATCCACAAGTGACACCTTCAAGGGGCAGACTCAGTGAGCACCAAAGCCGCACTGAAGCAGCTGGTCCTCACAGCCAATTGACCTGGAGGTCAATTCCTCCCAATGATGCTAACAGCAATCAAGGCTCAAATACAACAAGACTGTGCACACAGCACACACAGGGGCACACCTAGAGTGCCCAGCTCAGGTGACTGGGGAGGCTGAGATACTGGGCCTGACAGGATACCTACTACACAAGGCCATTCTACCAATTCTCGGAGACATACCACCTCTATCTAATATGTAGAAACAAGCACAGGGAAGTAGCCAAAATGCAGAGACAAAGAAACATGTCACAAATGAAAGAAATGGAAGCAAGCAAACTTCTGGATACAGAGTTCAAAACAATGGTTATAAGGTTACTCAAGGATCTTAATGAAAGCCTCAAGGGACTTAATGAGAGTTTCAAGGGACTTAGGATCTTAGTGAGAATGTCAAAGACATAAAATAGGAACAAACATAAATTAAACATACACAACTGAAAGAAAGAATAATTTACAGGGATTCAACAGTAGAGTAGACAATTCTGAGAATCAAATCAACAATTTGAAATATGAGGAAACAAAAACCACACTGTCAGAATAGCAAAAAGAATCCAAAAATATGAAGATAGTGTAAGGAGCCTCTGGGACAACCAACATTATCATTATGGGGGTGTCAGTGGAGAAGAGAGAGATCAAGATATTGAAAAACCTATTTGAAGATATAATGACAGAACACTTTCCCTACCTGGTGAAAGGAATAGGTTTACAAGTCCAGGAAGCACAGAGAGTCCTAAACAAGAGGAACCCAAAGAGGTCCACACCAAGAAACATCATAATTAAAATGCCAAGGGTTAAAGACAAAGAGAGACTCTTAAAAGCAGCAAGAGAAATCATTTTTTTTTACCTAGAAGGGAGCACCTATATGACTTTTAGCTGATTTCTCAACAGAAACTTTTCAGACGAGAAGGGAGTGGCAAGAAATATTCAAAGTGATGACTAGCAATCACCTACAACCAAGATTACCAACCAAAGCTACCAATTAGAATTGAAGGTCAGATAAAGAGGTTCACAGACAAGTAAAAGCTAAAGGAGTTCATCACCACCAAACCAGTATTACATGAAATGTTGAAAGGTATCCTTTAAGAAGAGAGGAAGAAGAAAAAGAAGAAAGAAAAAAAGTTAAAAAATATGAACAATAAAATGGCAATAAATAAATATTTATCAACAATTGAATCTAAAAAGCAAAATAAATGAACAAGAAATCTAATGAACCAAATAAAACAATGAATAAAATAGAATCAGAGGCATGGAAACATAGAGCAGACTGATGAATCTCAGAGGGAAGGGGTGAGGTGTGTGGGAAGAGATTAACCAAAGATTTTATATGCATACTAGAGGCCCGGGGCACAAAAATTTGTGCACTCGGGGGGGG
>NW_005355564.1:22766-26051 GCF_000412655.1 Myotis brandtii
CATCTTGGCTGACAGTTAATTTGCATATATTCACTGATTAGCCAATGAAAAGGGTAGCGGTCGTACGCTAATTACCATGTTTCTCTTTTATTAGTGTAGATATGTATTACCTATGAACATAGACAATAGGGTGGCAAAGGCCTGGAATGAGGCTGGAACCAGGTGGAAGGGGGACATAGGGAGACAAAAGGAGAACATTTGTAATTCTTTCAACTATAAAGATTAAAAAAATAATTGAATTGATTTGGGAATTCATGAAAGTGTGTATTGACAAGGCCTACACAGAAAGTATGGTTCCCTCCCCACAATTTTATTTTAGAAAGACACACAAACTTCAGAGTATAAAAAAATCAATTTGAAGGCTGGTCAAAAATGCAGATTTCTGAGTTCCACCTCTAGAAGGGTCTAGTAATCTGCATTTACAATCATCAAGAATGATTTATAAGCTGGTTCAAAATGAGCACACCTTTATAGACAGTGGATTCCATTGCACTGTTTTTTCAGTTGTTATTAAGAAACAGGGTGACTGTATTAATGAAAGTACCAAAATATAATGCTTTTTTACTTAGTTATCAGCATATGTCTTCTTTAACTGGTATTTTTCACACAAAAGTATTTTGATTAACATTACTGGCAATGCTCAAATCCATTTATGTTTATAGATGTGGCTTAACTACTCTAAATTTGCAAGTAAGAGAATTTGAGCTATTCAGTCTTGTTATAAATTACATGAAAGGCATAAATATAGTGTGCCCTTGGTTTCATCATATGATGAATTTAATTAATGTTTAAATTATTTTGAAAATTTCTAGTGAGGACTTGAAAAGAATATGGTTTTCCATTTAAAATATCTATTTGAGTTATTTTAATCCATCACCACTTACTAAAGGAAGTATTTTTTTCTTTCTTTTTTTTCTTCTTTTACTAAATCCGTGAAAATGTTACTCAAGTCTGTTTGGGAGTCCTTCAACAAGATTGTTCTAAGAATTGACACTGTGGATTACATTGAATTTTTATAAAATTTAAAGATTCTTTTGATGCTTAAGTAGAACAAACTAATCTTGGATAGATGAAAGACAGAACTCTTTGTTGATTATAGTTAGCAAGCAGACAAAGCTGCCACATTGGGAGATGCACCAGGCACAGGGCAGCAAAGGGGAGCTTAATTACTGTGAGAGTGGGGTTAGCTAGGTTTCTCATTCTTCCTGGATTTGCTAAAGGGGGATATTTCCCAGATTCTTGAGCATAGGGGTTGTTCCTTGTTATCTGGTAACTAGCTCTGGAATGTGGAAGCCTGATGAGGGAGGTGGTTGGGGTGGGGCTTAGCAAACTTACTGAAGGAGAACTGAGGGTTTCTGGAACTGATGCAAAAATGTGGTGAATGTAAACTATAAATCACCTATTCTCACTTCTGAAATCTAATACTCCAATCCCTCTTCCCCTTTCTCTTTTGTCCAAAAATATCTTATATACCCAATGTTGCTTCACTGCCTTTGGAATTTTCATAGAATTATCATGTCTATGAAAATTCCTCATGTGCATATTTTTAAAGTTTCATTTTTCTCCTGTTTAAAAAAAAAAGCAAAAAACACCAAAAAAACAAAATTTTAAAAATTAAATAAATAAATAAATAAATAAATAAATAAATAAAAGATTTCAGTTGAAAAAATACTGGATCAAGGTAGCATTTATAAAATATTACATCACACTAACTTTCCCTCTCTTCCTCAAAAATTTACCATAGATAACTGTCTGGATGAAGCTTCACAAGCTTTTAAAGCTTATAGTAAGGGTGCAAAAAAAGCAGGGATTGCCACACTGTAATAGGAATATCAAACATTAATTGAGCATGTCTTTTTTGATAAGCATTTTGTGAAGTGTTAATACATGTCTTCCCTATTCCTATTTAGCTAGAGATACCAAAATCTCTCTAATTCTGGCATGAAGATGGGAAGGAGCAGTGGTGTTAGGTAATGATACTTGAGTTAAATCTTGAGGAATTAGTAAGATTTCATTAAGTGGATAAGGGGCAGAAAGAGCATCATGGATAGAATGAATACACACAAAGGTACAGAAGCATGAGAAAGTATATTGTGGATTTTTATTCACATTCAGTATGATTACAACACAAGTCATTACAGAGGTAGTTAGAGACCTACCCTTGGGCGGTCTGATATGCCATGCTAAAGACAAGTTTAGACTTGATGCTGTAAGTAAGAAAGAACAATTAAATACATTGAACCCAGATGTGACATAGTCAGATTTGCATGTTAGAAAAACCATTCTGAGGACAGAATGGAAATCAGAATGCATGAGTCTTTTTAAATACAAAGACAAGATTGGAAGGTATTTTGAGACTCCATATGGAGATGATTAGGGTATGAATGAAAGGAGTGTTAATAGGGATGCAGAAGATAGGACAGACAGGGAAGATTTTTCAAATACAGCTTTCATAAGATTATGATACTGGTTTCATGGCAAATCAAAGGGTGACATAAGAAAGAGTTATCCAACTCAACTCTTGTCAAAGTGAGGTCTGAGGATTCTCAGATCCTTGGGACCTTACAGGCAGTCTGCATGGCCCTCCCTTTTCTGATGACATGTCTGAGTGAGGCCAGATTTTCTTCACATACTTCAACACAATCTATCTATCTGTCTATCTATCTATCTATCTATCTATCTATCTATCTATATCTATATCTATATCTATATCTATATCTATATAGCTAATATGTTAAGTGTCCATCTGACCGGTTGCTATGATGCACACTGACCACCACGGGGCAGACTCTCAAAGCAGGAGCTGCATGACGTACACTGGCCATTTACAGAGAAATGGCACTGCGGAACTGGTGCCCACAAAGCAACACTCGGCTTCCCCCAAGTGGGACACAGGCCCTGCCACCACCCCAGAGTGACACCTCACCAAATCAAAGCCAATGCTGCTGAGACCCCATGGTACAAAATGTGGCCCACAGCCCAGCCCAGCCCAGCCTGGAAACGGTCACTGTGGGCACTGGATAATGACATCATGCAGCAATGCCTAGCTTCCTCTCCCAAGCGACTAGCCTCCTTGGAGTTTCTTCAGCCCAGGAACACAACTTGCCTTATAATCAGGTGGAAAAAATTTATACTTTAACCAAATGTCAGTGAAGCATTTTCCCATGCCTTATCTCATTTGATCTTCACAGAACTCCTGGAGTAGGTAGATAGGAGACTTGGTGGAATCCTATTTTCTTTTCATCAGCCAGAAAATGGAGATTTAGAAAGCTTAGAAACTTGACC
>NW_005355564.1:27723-29667 GCF_000412655.1 Myotis brandtii
CAACCTCCCCATCGACCCTGCCTTGAGTGTGACAGGGGACGGTGCCCCAACCCCCCTATCGGCCCTAACCTGAGAGTGACTGGGGGTGGCATCGCAACCTCCCGATCCGCCCTGCTCTGTGCATGACAGGGGGCGGCGCCCCAACTCCCCAATCAGCCCTGCTCTGAGCCCGACCAGGGGCTGCACCTAGGGATTGGGCCTGCCCTCGGCCACCCAGGAGCAGGCCTAAGCCAGCAGGTCATTATCTCCCGAGGGGTCCCAGACTGCGAGAGGGCACAGGCCGGGCTGAGGGACCCCCCCTTCCCCCCCAAGTGCACAAATTTTTGTGCACTGGGCCTCTAGTATATATATATATATGGCTAAGTTGACTCGCACATGCACGATAACTGTAAAGCTCTCACTGGCGCCAATCGCAAGCATGTGTTTTGATCTGTCATTGTCCATCGTGAATTTGGTTGACACTTCTATTATAGAGAAAGGGCAAATAGCAATCTACACTAATAAAAGAGAAACATGCAAATTGGTGTCACTCCACTACACCCACCAGCCAATCAGGATGAGTATGCAAATAAACCCAACAAAGATGGCGGTTAATTTGAATATGCAGGTGCGGAGTGAAGACTAAAGACTAAAGACGACTGAAGACTGAAGACGACTGAAGAATGAAGAGGCTTGGTTTCTCTGCTGCGGTCAGAGCGAAGGCCAGGGTCCCAGGTGCCGGAGGAAAACCAGTGCCGACAGCCAGGGGAAGGAAGGCCTATTGCACAATTCTCTTCGTGCAATGGGCCTCTAGTATTAAAATATTTCTTCTAATTAATTTCCTTTCAATGTGCATGAATTCGTGCACCAGGCCTCTAGTATTTACTATAGCTTGCAGGAAGAAGCAGACATGAGAACCCCACTGTCTTCATTAAGCAAGAAAATGAAGAGATTTGTAAAAATGTAAAAAATGCTACTTCCCTCACTAAATATAGCTAATTTTCTTTTAAAAAATGGGTTATTTATGTTAACATGTGATGTGTTTATTGTTGTTTTTAGAATAATAGTTTTAAAATTTCTGTTTTAATTTTTTCCCCTTAAGACAAAAAACAAGGACCTCCTAAATATTATGCTGAGTGAAATAAGCCAATCTGAGAAAGACAAATATAACATGAGCTAATTTATTTGTGGAATCTAATGAGCAGAATGAATTGACCAACAAAATAAGACCTGAAGCATGGAGGCATGGAACAGACTGACATACCTCAATGTGGGTTTTGGGAGATGAGAAGAGATAAACCAAAGGACTTATGTTACTTATAGGCATAGCCATGGGCACAGCCAATAAGGTAGTGAATACATGAGGGCATGTGTCAGGGGCTGGGAGGATGGTGGTATAGAGGCAGAAAAGGGGAGATATCCATAACACTATCAACAATAAAAATTTTATTAAAAGAAAACAGGGATCTTGAGCATCAGTGTTATTATAGGTCAGATTAAGTAATAGCTGAAGCTTTCAATAGCTGAAGTATTATTTTTTTCAAAAGTAAGTAAAATTTTTTTCTGAAGGTAAATATTGAAGACTAGTAGCCCGGTGCACGAAATTCGTGCACTGGGGTGGGAGGGGGGAAGGGGCCCCTCAGTCTGGCCTTCACCCTCTCCAATCTGAGACCCCTCAGGGAATGTCCAACTACCTGTTTGTGCCCACACTTTTAACAGATAACAGCTCCATTGTTGTTCCTTTCTTATGCTTAAAACCATTGGAATTAGTAGGTATTCAAAGTGTGTATACATTTTGGGGGGACACCCTGTATATCTCTAGTCAGTGGTGAAAGAAACCAACAGCAGATTTGGAACCCCCAGACAGGGAACCTTGCTCATTCCCCACATGTCTCCCCACTTCACTTTCCACCTTCGTGGGCAGCAGGAGAATCAATGTTTTCTCTCATTAATTCGGAAAAGCAC
>NW_005355564.1:31198-36585 GCF_000412655.1 Myotis brandtii
TGGCAGGGTCACAGATCTGGGTCCTGGGACCGCAGACAGCCTCAAGCACTGCCGCCCGCCCGGCAGGGTCACAGATCCGGGTCCCAGACCGCAGACAGCCTTGCCTGCTGCCGCCTGCCTTCAGTATGCAAATTAGCCGCCATCTTGTTGCTTCAGGGTGGGGGTCCCCACTGGGGTGCCTGGCCAGTCTGGGTGAGGGGCTGAGGGCTGTTTTCAGGCTGGCGGGCGACTGAAGCTCCAAACCTCTCCTTTTTTTCTTTTTTCTTTTTATTCTGGCATTTATTTACCTTCTATGGCTGTCACTGGAGCTGAAAGCCGGCTTTTTCTCTGAGGCTCGGGTGCTGAAAGCAGGTTTCTGGCCTTTGTTTACCTTTTGTATTCGAAACAATGTTGCGACTCCAGCTCTGAGATCCCGGCTCTGAGATCCCGGCTGACTGAAAGCAGGTTACTGGGGTTTTGTTTAGCTTCTATATTTGTTACAATGTTTCAAACTGCAAGCTCAGAGGCTGGCAGCGGCTGGCGGGGAATGTTGGAGTCCTCCGTCATTGAAGCAAGCAAGCCTCCTGTTAGCTTTAAGCTCCCTGGCTGCCGGCCGCCATCTTGGCTGGCAGTTAATTTGCATATCTCCCTGATTAGCCAATGAGAAGGGTAGCAGCCGTACAGCTAATTACCATGTTTCTCTTTTATTAGATAGGATGAACAGTTCCAGCAGATCCACTATAAATTCTATGAGCAAACAAATGAAGTTAACAAATCATTTTCAAACTCATGGCATTCATGACACTACTGAATATTCTTATTCTTAAAAGATTTTTGAAATATCTCACTGCAATGGAAAGGTAAAAGATTTACCATGGATACCTAATTCTTCATGAATTCTTAGTCCACTGCAGCTTTCTGCTATGTAAACTGTTCTCAGACAGTGGCTTTCAACCTTCTGTGACCACAATTTATACTAAGAAATACATAATATATCTTGACCAGTAGCACACACACACATGTATTAATGAAAGAAAAGATTAGCATTAAATAGTATGTAAACATACTATCTACTCTGCACATATATATCCATTCTACTGTTTTCATTTGCTAGTTGTAACCCATTAAAGAAATTTCATGACTCACCCATGAATCATCTAGAAACAATTCTTCCTGCATGTCTCATGTTTGCATCACTTTCATTTCCTAGTCTGTTCAGGCTGCTATAACAAAATACGGCAGACTAGGTGGATTATAAACAACAGACATTTATTTCTGAGTTCTTCAGGCTGGGAAGTCCAAGATGGCGGTGTCAGCAGATTCAGTGTGTGGTGAGAGCCCACTTCTTCATAGACAATCTTCTCACTGTAACCTCTCATGGTGTAAAGGGTACAGAAACTATGAGGACTGCCTATATAATATAATCACCTACCAAAGACCCCACTCCTAACATTGTCACCTTTAAGTTAGTATTTAAATGTGAATTTGGGGGAACACAGACAATTTAGAACATATCAGGCACTAATGGACTTAGTTATAAACTATTTTTGATGTATGAATGCATATCAAGAAGACTTTCAAGATGTATAATCTCCCTTCTGGGCAGAGGGCAATTTCATGTCTTGACCAGTAAAGATAATATCTTATGCTAGGGTAAACACTGGATAAGCTTTCTAGCAGCTGACCCTATAATATCAGGGAGTTCTCTATCTTCCTGGATTCTTAGGGCTACACAAACCTACTGTGTGTGCAGCATTCACCTGCACTGATATGCATCTCTCCTGTGGGACTTGATGACGAGGGGAGCTGATACAAATATGAAGCTCATGCTGCCTTGTCTCTGATCCAGAAATCTTGTCCATCCTGCCAACATCTATGAACTGTGGCAGGCTAAATAGCTTACAAATAGACTAAGTAAAATCTCTGACTCATCACATAACATGGATATAACCCATACTTTGAAAGACATTGCTCTAGGATTTCCCCAACTGCTGGTTGCTTATAATTCTTTCATGTAAAAATTCATATATAGATACTGTTACTAATTTCTGCTAGCTGGGATAATAATGATGGTAGTAATGGCAAATGAAGGTTTTGAAAAGAGAAGAACAATGGAAACAAAAAATTTCTATCTTTATATCCCCTTTCTTCTGTCCATTTTACATTATGTCTCTATCTAGATTATTTTCAAAGTTTGGACAAACTCCTGGATTTATACTCATAGAAATTCTCGAACACATAAATTCACACATACAGAGGTACAGAGGGTAGTCTTCTTCTGGGTGGTTAAGCAAAGTGCCGTGGATGTACATCATGGAGTCTATGCTGCAGGTGGCAGCAACAGGTGGGAAGTATACATAGAAACATAGATGGGCTTTTTACAGATAGTGCTGACATCTGGATTCCACCCCAGGATATAGAGAGTTAAAAGAAGCATTGCTTCCAACCTGAACTATATTAGCTTCAAATTCACGATTTTTTTCAAACCCATCAGGAACATATTGAACCAGGAAGCTGAAGTTGCAGAGAAACTTACTAGTCCAAAATCAAAGTGAAGGCAATGCCAAAAGAGAGAGAAGGGAAAAGTTTATCATGTGCTCACATGAGGGAGATGAAACAGACATTGATAGGAAGAGTTGAACTAGAATATTTGACAAATTTCCTAAAGCAAAATATGGGCTGATGAGACATTGTGTATGATGGATAATTTTATGTGTTAACTGCAATGGGCCATTGTATTCAGATACTTGGGTGAATAGCAGTCTAGATGTCTCCATGAAGGTATTTTTATACATTATTATTTAAATCAGTACACTCAAAGTAAAGCTGTTTACCCTATACAATGTGGGTGAGCCTCATCCAATCTTTTGAAGGACTAAAGAGATTTTTAAAAAAGCATTTGCACTCTAGACAGACTTCAGAATAATTCTATTTTTATTCCTGACTTGTGGCATGATGGTCACAAGTCAGGATATATGATTAATACACCTAATCTATTAAAGCAAAAAGTTTCCAGTAAAACCCTGGGCCTTCTATCCTAAGCATGCTTCCCATCAGAAAATGCTCTAACTTTAGTACATGTTATATTCTGGAATAAGAATCTTCCAAATCATCAAGTTCTGGATCTTTGCAGTGTAAGAGTTTTTTCTTCAAAGTATTTCTTTCCTCTCACAATTTAGTAGAAGGATCAAGAAGAAACCAGGTTGTAACTTCAGTACAAAGCTTTAATATTTATATTCATTATTTACAATTCTATCTTCTACTCAACAGCAGAACACAATTTATACAAACTTTTCACCACTTTATAACAAGGACTAACCCTTTTTCCATTTTTCACTAACAACTTACTTCTAAAGCTGAATTTTTGGGCTGAAACACGCAGTGTTCCCCTGGGCAGTATGATTCCCAGGATTCTTTGTCTGTTGGAGTAGAAGAATGAATCCACAGATGGAAGATGGTATAGCAAAGGTGGAAATTTATTGAAGAACAAGTACAGACTCCCACATGGGGAGAGGGAAAGAGTCCCACAGAATGGACTCCCAAGTAGGGAGGGGAAAAGAGTTCCACTGAGTTCATTTTCCCCATGGCTTATAAAGGCTTCAGATATTTGTGCCTTGTTATCCCTTCTGATTGGTCACTATTCCCTTGGACTGGTTACTATAGTAATTCTTGAGCTCAAAGGTCAAACCTCACATGGAACATGTGAGATTCTTTCCCCTCCTTCCTTATTGCTTTCCTGTTCCCTTTGGGCTTTCTTTTCCTCCTTCTGAATGAGGGGGCTTCCTTCCCTTTATTTTATAAATATAGACCCTCTGCTGTTTCCAGTTCCCTCATTCTATGGAAACGTACCTATTGCAGCTTTTCAGCTCCCCTATTCTATGGAAATACTAGTATACCTTCTGCTGCTCTGTAACCTTGTGCTTCTTCCATGGTCTCCTTAATTTCTAAAATTTCCTAAACCTGTCTTTTTCACCCCTAAAAATTACTGTTTCACTTACTTATGAGTTTCCAACTTTTAATGTTCATAGTTCTACTATAATTTTGTTTATGATATGTATTCTCTATGATGATATGATTTTACATATCATCCTCTACACTTTCTTGAGTCCTAATCAGTAATGCCTTAATGTCCATATTTTTACCAACAACCTTCTCAAGGCAATGTGGGCTTCTTCTATTATACTTTCAAAATTCTTTCATCCTCTACTCATTATCCAATGCCCAAGGCACTTTGATATTTTTAGGTATTTGTACGAATAGCACTCCACTTTCCAGTATCAAAATCTCTATTCATTTCTGAGGTCTACTATAATAAATTACAGCAAATTGAGTGGCTTAAAACAACCCCCTCTGGAAGTCTTAAATCTGAAATCAAGGTGTTGGCAGGGTATATTCCCTTCAAAGGCTCTAGCGGAGAGTCCTTCATTACCTCTTCCAGCTTCTAATGGCTCCAGGCATTCCTTGGCTTGTGACTGCATAACTACAATCTCTGCTTGCATCTTCACCTGCCTTTCTGATACTTTTTCCTGTTTTTCTCTGGGTCTTTCTTATAATGGCTTGCCATTGCCTTTAGGGACTGCCCTGGAAATACAGGTCGATTTCATTTCTTAAACCTTAAATTAATTATCTTTGAAAAGATCCATTCTCCAAAGACCCTTTCCCCAAATAAGGTCACATTAATAAGTCCTGCAGGCTAGCTTGTAGTGATATAACTTGGAGGGTCATCATTCATTCTACTATGCCAGCTATTCTATGTGAAGGACACTTTTTCTAAGTGTCCTAATTTATCTACTCAAGCTGCATATATGTTCAACTCTTTCCCAACAAGTATTCTCTTTTATTACATACTAGAGGCCCAGTGTGCATGAAATCATGTGCAAGTAGCTCACTTCCGCTTGCTCAGCTGGCTGCCCCACCCATCGCCGCTAGTAGCTCGTGCCCCACCCTCCACTGCTCGTAGCTCTCTGCCACTAGTAGCTTGTGCCCTGCCCCGTCCACTGCGAGAGCCACTGCTCGTTTGGTCGTGACACCATTATGGCAGGCCTTTTATGATATAGACTAGAGGCCTGTTGCACAAAGAGATTCATGCAATAGGCCTTCCCTTGCCCTGTCTGCCGGCACCGGTTTTCCTCCAGCACCCAGAACCCAGGCCTTCGCTACGGCCGGAGCCTTCAGTCATCGCTCCACCGCTTCCTGCCTACATATGCAAATTAACCGCCATCTTTGTTGGGTTAATTTGCATACTCTCCTGATTGGCTGGTGAGTGTAGTGGAGGGATGGTCAATTAGCATGTTTGTCTATTACTAGGTAAGATAAGGCCATCTGTATAACCATACTGTTGTCTTTGTCTATGAGTTGGTTTTTTTTTTGTTTTTTGTTTTTTTTTAAATTAAATCTTTATTGTTCAG
>NW_005355564.1:38261-43687 GCF_000412655.1 Myotis brandtii
TATGAGTCTGGGTCCCTAGAGACTCGCCCAGAACTGGAGCTCAGAGCCTGAGACTCCCTCCCAATTGAAAACGACAACCGCGCCCTCAGCCGCCAGCCCGCTCCGCATGCACCTCCGCACCTTAGTATTTTACTTCCGCACTGCGCCTCCTCTGAGTCTCGGTATGCTTTTCTCTTTCCTTCTAGTTGTAGAATTTCCACTCAGCCAGCCTTCCTGTGGTTCTGGATGATGTCCTTTCCGTCTTTTAGTTGTATTTTTGAAGTGGTTGTTCGAGGCAGCAAACTCCGGTGTTTACCTATGCCACCATCTTGGTTCCTCTATGAGTTTTTTGTTGTTGCTTTCTTATTTGTTCATTTGTTGCTTTCAGTTTTATAGCCCACATATAAGTGAAATATGGTTCTGGACTTTTTTTCTGTCTGATTTATTTCAATTAGCATGGTATTCTCAAGATCCATCTATGTTTTCACAAATGTCAGTATTTCATCTTTTCTTATGGCTGAGTAGTATTCCATTGTATATGTACCACATCTTCTTTATTCAATCCTCTATTGAAGGACACTTTGATTGTTTTCATGTCTTGGCTACATGAATAATGCTTCAATGAACTTGTGGTGCATTATATTTTTGAAAATAAATGGTTTCAATTTTTTTGAACAGTTACCCAGAAGAGGGGTTTCTGGGTAATATGGTAATTCTATTCTTTATGTTTTGAGAAACCTCCATATTGTTTTCCATAATGGCTGTACCAGTTTGCATTCCTACCATCAGTGAATGAAGGTTTGTTTTCCCCACAACTTATCCAACACATTACTTTTCTTGTTGCGAATAGAATTCTAACAGGTGTGAGATGGTGTTTCATTGTAATGAAAATTACCATCAAATGGCTAGTGAAGCTGAGCATCTTTTCATATATCTGGTGGCCATTTGTATGTCTTCTTTGGAGAAGTGTCTATTCAGCTCCTCTGTCCATTTTTTAATTGGATTTTTTATTGTATGAGTTCTTTATATATTTTGGATACTAATCCCTTGTCAGAGCTGTTGTTTGCAAATATATTCTCCCATTTGGGTGGTGATTTTTGTTTTGTTGGTGGTTTCTTTTGCTGTACAGAAGCTTTTAAATTTAATATAGTCCCATTTATTAATTTTTGCTTGTTTCGCTTGCCTTTAGGGACAAATTTCTAAAATCTTCTCTAAGAACAAGATCCATAAGTTTAATACCTATGTTTTCTTCTGTGTAATTTACTGTTTCAGGTTTTATATTAAGGTGTTTGATCTATATTGACTTAATTTTTGTATATGGGGCAAAGAGTACTCTTGCTTTATTCTTTTGCAAGCGACTTTTTAATTTTTCCAGTACCATTTATTAAAGAACTTTCTTTTCTCCATTGTGTGTTTTGGCTCATTTGTCAAAAATTATTTCCCCATATACATGTGGATTTATTTCTGGGGTCTCAATTCTGTTTAATTGATCTGTGTTTCTGTTTTTCTGCTAATATTATGCTGTTTAGATAATTGTCACTTTGTAGTATAATTTGAAGTCAGGGATTGTGGTATTTCCAGTTTTGTTCTTTTTCTCAGGATGACTTTGGCTATTCATGGTCTTTTAAGGTTCTATAGAAATCTGATCAATTTTTGTTTAATTTCTTTTAAGAAATGCTATTGTGATTTTGATGGGGATTTCATTAAGTCTGTATATTGCTTTGCGTAATATGGCCATTTTAAATATGTTGATTCTTCCAATCCATGAAAATGGAATATATTTCCATTTCTTTGTGTCTTTTTCAAACTCTTTTAATAATGCTTTGCAGTTTTCAGTATATAAAATTTTTGCATTCTTTAATTTTATTCCTATGTATTTTAATTTTTTTGCAATTGCAAAGTAATTGTGTTTCCATTTACTTTTCTGAAATTTCATTGTTAATACATAGGAATGCAGTGGATTTTTGCACATCCTGAAACTTTACTGTATTTGTTCTTTGTTTCTAATAGTTTTTAGATGGAGTCTTTATATTTTCTATATACAGAATCATGGAATCTGCACAAAGTGACAATTTTACTTCTTCATTCCCAATTTGGATGCCTTTTATTTATTTCTTTTGTCTGATTGCTCTGATTAGGACTTCCAGTATTATGTTAATGAAGAGTGGTGAGAGTAAATATCCTTGTCTTATTTCCTTAGGAAAAAAGCTTTCAGTTTTTCACCATGGACTATAATGTTAGCTAAGGGTTTGACATATGTGGACTTTATTATGTGAGGTACTTTTCCTTCTACACACATTTTATTGAGTGTTTTAATCATAAATGAATGCTGGATCTTGTCAAATGATTTTTTCTCATCTATTGATACAATCATAATTTTTATCTTTTATTTTGTTTATGTGGTGTATTACTTTGATCAATTTTTGTATTTCAAACCATTCTTGTGCCTCTGGAATGAATTTAACTTGATTGGGTGTATTATTCTCATAATGTATTGTTTTTTTATTTTTAAATTTTATTATGTATTGGTTTCAGGTGTACAGCTTAGTGGTTAGATAAACATATACTTTACATCGTGTTCCCCTCAATATTTACAGTATTCCTACTGATACCAAACATCATTATCATAATATTCTTGACTATATTTTCTATGTTTTAATTCCCCTTGACTATTTTATAACTACCAGTTTGTGCTTCTTAGTCTCTTTGTCTTTTTTATTCAGTCCCCCAATCCCTTCCCCTCTGGCAACCATTAGTCTGTTCTTTTTAGCTATAAATCTGTTTTTGCCTTGCCTGTTTATATTGTTCTTTAGAGTCCACAGAGAAGTGAAATCATATGCTATTTGACTGACTTATTTCACTGAGCATAATATACTCTAGGTTCATCCATTCTGCTGCAAATAGTAAGATTTCATTCATTTTTATGGATGACTAAAATTCCATTATATAATATATACCACCACTTTTTTATCCACTTGTCTATTGATGAGTGCTTCCATATTTTGGCTATCATAAATAACACTGCAATGAACATAGAAGTGCATATATTTTCAAATTAGTGTTTTGGGTTTCTTCAGATAAAACCCCAGAAGTGGAATCCCTGGGTCATAAGATAGTTTTATTGTTAGTTTTTTGAGAAAACTCCATGTTATTTTTCATAGTGGCTACACCAATCTTCATTCCCACCAGCAGTGTACTAGGGTTCCCTTTTCTCCATATCCTCTCCAACACTTGATGTTTGTTGATTTATTGATGATAGCCATTCTGATAGGTGTGAGGTGATATCTCATTTTAGTTTTTGGTTTTGAGTAATATGAATTATTTATAAATTTTACATATTAACTCCTTATCAAATTTATCATTGTTAAATATGTTCTTTCATTTAGTAGGTTGTTTTTTGTTTTGTTTTGTTTTTGATGGTTGACACTGTGTTAAGTTGGTGATTATCACCAATATAAGTCTTGCTCAGAGTATTCAAAAAATGTAAATGCTAAAGTCTTTTTTAGTCATGTGAGACATACCATATGAAATTTCTTAGGAAAACTATAGAACAAGACATCTTCCAACCATTTCTTCTAGTCATCTTATTAGGCTGCAATCCTACATTCTTAGAATGTGATTACTTTGCATGGTGATCAAACCACTGTCTTCCACATATCATTAGCAGGGGAGGGGATGAGCAAGAAACCCATGGGTATAGTGATAAGGGCAGTCTCATTATTCTAAGAAATGTTCATTTTTCAAATAGTGTGGATTAATACTGATCTGGGAGAACACAGCCTCGCTAAATCAAAGCAAGAGAGGACATTAGTTGGGAGGGTCCATGGGAAAAAAGGAAGCAAATGTCTTAACAAATCTCAGAAAAGATAGGCACAACCTCACTTGAAGGACTGCCTGACGAGTTGTGCAAGGCCTATAAAAAGGCAAGGTTACTGCCATGTGTGCCAGCAACAGGGGTTACCTCCTTCACTACCACTGACTTTAAGTGTTATACACTAAACTTGATGGTAGGGCTTTAGAGGAGCAAGAGCTAATGCATGGAACCACAAATATAGCTCAAGCCATATTGGTTGATCTTCTGCAGTTTAAAACCCTGAATGTGTCCTCTGTTGGATATACAAATTACTAAGTTGAGAATATCATCACCATTCTATAATTACCTAATCTTATTTTAGGTAATGTTCTTTATTTCATGACTCCTGTTGCTGCAAGATTCATTGAACCAATGATTCTCTCAAAGGTTGATACAGTTCCAAATTAATGATGATTACAAATGCAGTGGAAGCTCAAGCTCATGCAGTCCAATAAAATAAATACCAGGACAACTAGCACAAGGTAATCCACTAGCAGGCCAAATGCATTTTTGGAAACTAGGCAGGGCCACATAGCTCTGGAACTACTTTGTAGAGTCTTTAAGCTTCTTAGGATATCTCATTGATCCAGTGCATAGAGTATATGTATGGAGAGTTCTATACAATCAAAATGTAGAAGTAGAGATAAAGGCCCACATGGTCCCTCTCTGATCTTAGGGTGCCCTGCTCATAAGAATAAGACATCTTCCAACCATTTCTTCTCGTCATCTTATTAGGCTGAATGTTATCCTAATGAAAAATGAATATTATCCCTGCTCATAGTTTTGGCCAGAATGGTCCCAGTCATCATAAGAGACCTATTTTTTAAGATACTACTAAATATGGGGCCTCAGAGTCACAGGACCCCAGGCACACACATTAATCACTTGTCTCTAAGGGAAGTACTGCCTATCATACACCAAAACAGTACAAGTTACAAGAGATATTTTTAAATAATTAGAAGAGATTAAGTAAATTCCAATATTTCAAATGAAAGAACTGTTGTGACCAATTCATGAGTGGCACAAGACTATTAAGTTGTCATTCTTAATGTCACATAAAATACAAGTGCATTATAAATTAATGGGAGTGTATTAGGAATCTCCAGAGAAGGAGAACCAATGTGAGATTATATATATATATATAAAATTAAGATGCATTTAATAAAGGATATATTATATAAATACATATATTATACATTAGTGAATACATACATTATATATATATACATTTTTGGGACACCAGATATATATGGTATCCAAAAAAATGTATGCACAGACTTTGAATAATTATAAAGGGAGTATTTATTAAAATACATTTTATTTTCAAAGTTGAGCTATCAGATGTTAAAGTGTATATACATTTTTGGAATATATATATACACTGAGTGGCCAGATTATTATGACCACCTGACGTTTTTAGGCAAATTAGCTATAATTTCACGCTGAAGTTACTAGAGGGCCAGATCATTATAAAGGTCTGAATAGCACAACATACCTAAGTATCATTGCTGATCAAGTTCATCCTATCATGTTGATGGCATATCCCAATGGAGATGGCTTCTTCCAACAAGACAATGCACCATGCCATGGTGCT
>NW_005355564.1:43881-50012 GCF_000412655.1 Myotis brandtii
TCACAGAACTGGACAGTGTTATTCATCAGGCATGGTGTCAGATTCCTCGCATCAACTTTCAACATCTCGTGGAGTCAATGCCAAGAAGAATCGCCGCAGTATTGAAGGCAAAAGGTGGCCCAACGAAGTACTGATGGGGTGGTCATAATAATCTGGCCACTCAGTGTATATATATGGAGAGTGAGAGAAACAGGCTTACTATGAGGAATTGCCATAGGTGATTATGGAGGCTGACAAGTTCTAAGATCTGTAGTCAACAAGCTGGAAACCCATAAGTCCTGAGGGTGCAGTTCCAATCTGAAGGCAGAATATTATAACTAGAAAAATGGAACTATCATCAGATTATCTCTTGCATTTATTCTGTATAGTGGAATTGCATTTATCTCAAACTATTATTGCTCTAACTTTGATAACCTTTAAAAGAGATACCTGCTGCCTTATATTAAATTCATCTTAATGGTGAGTTTATTTTTCCAGATCAAACTAATAATATTCCTTAGGTGTTTATTCTATAGCACATCAAAGATTTGAATCTGTTGTTTTTTTAATATTTAATGAAGAAAACAAATAATGTCTTCATATATTTTAACAAAGAATATAGTAATATTCTTATGACTAAAAAAAGACAGAGAACCATATGGCTGTAATTTTAAACAGCCATGTCCTTGGAAATCATACCAGAATGTTTTTCCTTTGCTATAGTGTATGAGATTTTGAGCTAGACAGACCTGGATTCAAATTTCAGCTTACCAACTGTGTGTTCTTAAGTAAGTGATATTACCTTTTTGAATTATTGATTATTCATTACCTCAATTGTGTTGCATAATAAATGACCACACTACCTCAGTTGCATAAGATAATAAACATTTATTAAGCTTATGACTTTGTGGAGTTTAGCTGAGTTAGGCTGGGTTTGGTATTTATTGGCAGTATTTTCTCATAGGTCTGCAGTCAACTGGTGGTTATCTCTGCAACTGTGCTGATTTTGGCTAAGCTTGCTCACATGCTTGGACATCATCTGGATGTTGGTTGACCAAGGCTGGCCTCAGATCAAATTACTGTGATGACTAACATTTATGCTATTTGACTCCAATCCTCCATCACCTTAGACCCATCATGTTCTCATGGCAATCATGGAAGAGAAAAAATGAGCAAGATTAATTTTGCAAGTGTTTTTCAAATCTCTGGTTACATTTTATAAGCCAACACCCTACTGGCATGTCATATGGTAATGCCCAGAATCAGAGTGAGAGAGCATGGGACATGAATACAGTGAAAGGGAAAACTGGAACCAGTATTTCAATAAATATACCACAGAATCTATTTTACTCACTGAAAAAGAAAAAAGAAAAATTTACTTTATTTTGTTGCATGACTTGAATGAAATAATGTGTATATGAACACACTACTAATTATATTATAAAGCAATGGCATTAACATCATATTATCTTATTAAAAAACTAAATAAAAAAAAGAAAAAAAAAGAAATAAAGAAAAGTTTAACCTCAGCTACCAGGAAGAATTCTGACATTATTTTAGACTGGTAAGAATCACTTTTACCAGAGGGGGAAAAGGATTGATTTTGATAAAGCACTAGTCTTTCATATACCTTAGCTCATTTAAGTTTCCAAGAAAACTTTCAGGTGGGTAACTGCCTAAAATCATACAATAAATAAGTGGTGAGAATGGTATCTGATTCCGGAATTTGTGCATTTTCTAACATACAAAAATTACTACAAAGAGGAAATATTTTATAAGGGGAAGATAAGTTCTTTTTGGGAATTACAACTGGGATTGTGCCCACCAGGGATATAGTGCCTGCCATAGAAATATTGTAGAAATTTAAGAAAAAGGACATGATTTTCCTATCCTTATTAGCCCACATATTTTTGTACATGTCATGTTCTAGTAAATATTGAATATTTATTGAGCACTTCAGGCATTATTTTAAGTGCTATGCATGGATTAATTTACTTAATCCTCACAGTATCCTTTTGAGGTATATGCTATTATTATTATTTCCATTTTATAGGTAAGGCAACTAAGGCACATCTAATAGGTGGCAGCATCAGATTCAAACTAGACAACCAGGCTCCACACTTAATAAATTACACTGCCTTATGGAAGTGTATTTTATTGCTGGTTTGTTAACTTTCTTGAAATAGCAAACAGAAAAATGATTTTGTAACATACAGGCCATTTTACATTTTATCATCCTTATAGTACATATTAATTATGTAATAAAATCGCTTAAAAGAGAGCTGATTCTCTGGTATGAAGTGGAAAACATTCTATACTAATGTTGTTCTGCATATGGTTTTAATTAATATTTCTTATCAGTCTTCATAAAGGCCTACTGAGGAAGCTGATATGAGAATATTTCCACAAAGCTCAAAGCTGATTTGGCTGTCACTTCATAATTGATATAATTATTGGGAACTAATTAGGTGCTAATGAGTATGGGCTTTGTACCAAAATCTCTTCTCTGATAAATTTATTCATCAGATAGTCTAGTGTCCACATTAGGGATTCATACCAACTATGTGAAATACACGTGGGTATGGATGTATACATATCCATGATCTCACCAACATTTGCTATAATTTTCCTGCAGCTGTAGTTTTCTTTTCTTTTCTTTTTTTTTTAATTAAATCTTTATTGTTCAGGTTACATTTGTTCCTCTTTTTTCCCCCCCCATAACTCCCCTCCTCCCAGTTCCCGCCCCACCCTCCGCCCTCACTCCCCACCCACTGTCCTCATCCATAGGTGCACGATTTTTGTCCAGTCTCTTCCCGCATCTCCCATTCCCCTTTCCCCCCCAAGAATAGTCAGTCCATTCCCTTTCTATGTCCCTGATTCATTATAATCACCAGTTCATTCTGTAAATCAGATTATTTATTCACTTGATTCTTAGATTCACTTGTTGATAGATGCATGTTTGTTGTTCACAATTTGTATCTTTACCTTTTTCTTCTTCCTCCTCTTAAAGGATACCTTTCAGCATTTCATATAATACTGGTTTAGTGGTGATGAACTCCTTTAGCTTTTCCTTATCTGTGAAGCTCTTTATCTGACCTTCAATTCTGAATGATAGCTTTGCTGGATAAAGTAATCTTGGTTGTAGGTTCTTGGTATTCAGCACTTTGAATATTTCTTGCCATTCCCTTCTGGCCTGCAAAGTTTCTGTTGAGAAATCAGCTGACAGTCGTATGGGTATTCCCTTGTAGGTAATTGAGTCTCTTTCTCTTGCTGCTTTTAAGATTCTCTCTTTGTCTTTTGCTCTTGGCATTTTAATTATGATGTGTCTTGGTGTGGTCCTCTTTGGATTCCTTTTGTTTGGGGTTCTCTGCGCTTCTTGGACCTGTAAGTCCATTTCTTTCACCAGGTGGGGGAAGTTTTCTGCCATTATTTCTTCAAATAGGTTTTCAATATCTTGCTGTCTCTCATCTTCTGGCACCCCTATTATTCTGATGTTGGTACGCTTGAAGCTGTCCCAGAGGCTCCTTACACTATCTTCGTATTTTCGGATTCTTTTTTCATTTTGCTTTTCCGGTTGGGTGTTTTTTGCTTCTTCGCATTTCAAATCTTTGACTTGATTCTTGCGCTCCTCTGGTCTGCTATTGGGTGTCTGTATAATATTCTTTATTTCAGTCCGTGTATGCTTAATTTCTAGTTGGTTCTTTATCATAGCATCGAGGGTCTCATTAGTTTTCGTGAAGCTCTCCAAAAGTTTATTGCAAGCCCTCAAAATTGCGTTTTTTAGCTCTATATCGTCCATTTCTGTCATGTTTTTTTGTCTCCGCATTTTTTATGCTTTCTTGGTGCACCCCCTAGTGGTCTTTGTGCGCAGTCTTGTTCTAGTTGAGCCTTGATTGTTGTAGTTAATACTAGAGGGATTTGACCACCAGGCCGACTGGCTGTCTGTAGTTTTATTTTCTAAAGCAAAATGATGTTTCACTTATATTTTTAACTGTTGTCTTTCAGATTTAAAAGATTGTCAATGAAGAATTATAGCTTTCGGGAAACCGTATATTTTCTATGGCTCTAAAACTATCATAAAAATTACTAGTTGTGTGTGTGTGTGTGTGCGCACGCGCGCGCGCGTGCTTGCACAATTGTGTAATTTTTTTTTTTTTGCCACATCTTTGACTACGTCTTGTTATTCATCTGATAAAATTGACATGAATTGTTTGGAATTGTTTTTTGTATTTTATAGTCTGCTTCTAGCTTTGCTTTTATTACCTGTTTTTTTGAGTAGAAACAGGAGTGGATAATGATGAGCTAAGCTGAGGAAAAGAAATGGAGTTAAAAATATTACATGCCAATTCCAGATCTGTCTGGGTCTTGATGGGTGGCTTTGGAAAAGTGAATTAACCTTACCAGCTTTTAGTTTCTTGGACACAGCATGTTTTTCCCTCTATTTGAAGCATGCCTTAGTATCTTCCATGGTTGATTGGTTCTCAAACCAACTCAATATGGCAGAACAGGGATTATTAGTCCTATGTTATTGTTGAGAAAACTGAAGTAAAAGACAGTTAAATGGCTAATTATGAGTGATAGAGTATATGAATTGGATCTACTTATTCTTGGTACCTAGAATTTTTTATTTAAATGTAGGGCACTAAGTCTCTACAATATTCAGTTGTGGATTCAAGTACTGCTGATTGAAGAAAGGCAAAAATAAAAAAAAATATTTTTCTTGCTATCAAATTTACAAATGGTTACTAGTAAATACATTACTGAGGTTTGGTGAAGGTGTGAAGAAAGAGACACAGATATTGCTTTTGGGTTTCCAAATAAATACACCTGTTTTAGAAAACATATGATCAATATGTATCAAGAGCCTTTAAAATGTGTTTACATTTAATTACAGCAATATAAGTGTTTGTAATGATCTTGTATTATCCTAGTGGGATTATGATATTGTGAGTGATCTTTACAACAAATACAAACATATGTTACATAGTAATAATTTTTTAAAATACTTAAAAGTTCTCAAATTTTGGAAGGACAACAACTTTTGCTGTGGTGAAACTTCATTTTTTGTGTGTTTATTATCTCTATAATAAGCTTTAAAGTTTTAACTACCAAATTTTACGCTTCATCCTTAAGAAATCTGTCATCCTCATACAGTTTGTTGCTAAAAACAGAAACAATAAATTGCTCAGAACAAAACAAAGACATAAAAATGCATACCTACCCATATTGTTATATAGTGTAACTGGGGTGGTAAAGTCCCTAGCATATTAATAAAGTCAGGATTCTGTTACACAAAACAGGCACCAGTTTCTTGTCCCTTAATACCTTAGTTAATTTTTGTTTTATGTCAATGCTAAATGTTTAGCATTAAATGTCAGTTTATAATTTGCATTTGCTAGATGGCATTTTAAAAATAGGTTTTGAAACTACTATGAAGACTTTCAAATGAACATTGGAGAAAATGTTCCTAATTGCCTCCTGTGCCTATGGTCTCACTGGATCATGTGACCACAAATGCACTTATACCACAAATGTGCAATTTTTTTCAGCATTTTGTTAATTAAATCCATAAAACGGGTTAATAAGTAAAATATAAAATAAATAATTTTTGAAGAATTGCTAATTGAACATTAGTGAGTCTCATAAACTCTTGGTGTTCAGTTCAGCTCTCCTAATTTTAGGAAGGAATGGTTATCTTATTGAATGTATAGTTTGCATGTATAAGTGCATGTATATGTGTGTGTATTTACTAACCCTGTGGCAAAGAAATTTGTAAAAATGTTTGTAGTTTTATTTTGACTCATTATCTCATATTTTCTCTCTACCCTGTTTACTGCATCTGGAGCACCTTCACCCTACTATTGACCCAAACCCCCAAATTTGGCACTATTTCTTTTCTTACCTTCTCAAATCTGATTTCAACCATAGTGACTCTTTAATATATCCCCTAAGAGAGAAAGGTGTCACTTTACTGACATAGGAAATTCATTCAAAATAATGCTGAACTGTTATTTGTTAATCTTTACCAGAGGATATTTTTCCATTGATTTTTTAAAAAAATTCTTTATTGTTTAAAGTATTACATATCTCTCTTTTTCCCCCCCATTGACCTCTCCCCGGTCACTCCCCCCCCCCCAGCACATACCCTTAAC
>NW_005355564.1:51264-64785 GCF_000412655.1 Myotis brandtii
GATGGTCTGTTCAATGCTTCTATGTCTCTGGATCTATTTTAGTTCATCAGTTTATGTTGTTCATTATATTCCACAAGTGAGTGAGATCATGTGATATTTATCTTTCTCTGACTGGCTTATTTTGCTTAGCATAATGCTCTTCAGGTCCATCCATGCTGTTGCAAATGGTAAGAGTTCCTTCTTTTTTACAGCAGCATAATATTCCATTGTGTAGATGTACCATTGTTTTTTAATCCACTCTTCTACTGATGAGCACTTAGGCTGTTTCCAAATCTTAGCTATTGTAAATTCTGCTGCTATGAACATAGGGGTGCATATATGCTTTCTGATCAGTGTTTCTGGTTTCTTGGGATATATTCCCAGAAGTGGAATTATTATATCAAATGGGAGTTCCATCTATTGATTTTTAGAGAGCATAGAAGAGAGAGGGTGTGACACAGAGAGAGAGAGAAACATCAATGTGAGAGAGACACATCGATTGGTTGCCTCCACACATGCCCCAACTAGGGCTGGAGATCTGACCTTGCAACTGAGATACCTGCCCTTGACTGAAAATGAACCTGGGACCCTTCTGTCCACAGACACTAGCTCTATCCACCGAGCAAAACAGGTTAATGCTGAACCGTTTTAAAATGGCATATGCAGTGTAGCTTGGTATTTCAGAGTAAGCACCTAGATTTAATGGTAGAACTTTCAATCTACAAACTTTAGGCCAGTTGTATAAAAGGTTTACAGATAGCCTTACGTTATCTAACTACTTGTACACTTTAAGAATTCAACTTGAATGTGGATGAGTTTTTTTTTTCCTATAGAAAAGACCTATATGACAGCTGTATCTGATAAACTAATGCTATCAACAATGGGGACATAAAGAACACCTGTTAGAAATTTAGTGACAGACATTACCACAAATTGATTCTTCTCATGGAAGAGAGTTCATTAGTACAATGTTAATATTCTAAGGTTAATGCTACCCTAAACAAAGACCTAAGCCAGTGATGGCGAACCTTTTGAGCTCGGCTTGTCAGCATTTTGAAAAACCCTAACTTAACTCTGGTGCCGTGTCACATATAGAAATTTTTTGATATTTGCAACCATAGTAAAACAAATACTTATATTTTTGATATTTATTTTATATATTTAAATGCCATTAAACAAAGAAAAATCAACCAAAAAAATGAGTTCATAGTGTCATAGGTTTGCCATCACTGATAAACTATGAACCTTGAGGCCAAATTTCTTCTCTGTAGCAGTGGATCAACACAATTATGATTGAACCAGTAGAAGGGGAAATTATGAAATGCTAGCTCCCACCAAAGTGCAAGGTGCTTTACCTACAATATCTTCCATAATATCCAAAATAACCATAAAATTAAAAAATTACAATTTCTTCCAGTTTAGAAATTAGAAAAGTGGAATTATAAAAGTTTCTGAAAATTTCCCAGATACACAGCTAATAAATGCCTGAGCAAGAATATACCAGTAACCTAGATCTGTCTGGATTGAGAGGCAACATATAATTTTTGTTTTGCTTTAAATATTTTTTTATTGATTTCAGAGAGGAAGGGAGAGGGATAAAGAGATAGAAACATCAATGATGAGAGAGAATCTCTGATCAGCTGCCTCCTGCATGCCCCCTACTGAGGAATGAGCCTACAATCCGGGTATGTGCCTTGATAGGGAATCAAACTGTGCCCTCCTCATAGGTCAACACTCAACCAGCTGAGCCACAGCAGCCAGGGCAAGAGAGACAATGTGTTTGTTTTTGAGCTGTCTCACTTCTTGCAACTTCCTAAGCATAGAGTTGGGAGACTCAGGTTATAGTAAATAATATTTGTAGAAACATTTGTATGGAAAGGTTGAAAAGAGCTTTATGGGATAGTTACAAAGAGTCCTAGGAATGATATTGGCTTCTTACTCCTTGTTTTCTGATCTGTAGAATGAGAATGGTTGAATTGGCACATGATATTTATGATCCTTCCCTTCTTCAAACATTCTAAGACATTATGATTTGAGGAATTTCCACAACTATTAGTAGAAAACTAAAATTTGTGCTAAATTTATAAGCTAATCGCATGCTTTTACCTCACTTTATGATTAAATATTGAGGTAACAGAGACTGTCACCAGTTTTAAGTACAATGTTATTATAAATGCAGACAATTCAATGCATTCTGTATATCCTGCTAGGAAAAAGAAATTAAGGTTGAGGACATTTAACTTAGAGACTAGAATATATATTTAAAACAATGTATAACATAATAAAACACATGAGAGAGAGAAATCTACTTTGTTAATTTGCAGTATAATTATGTGTGAATATGTTAACACATGAAACACTCATTATTCTTCAAACATATTCACACATGACACATACACAGGAAAAGGAACACAGTTAGATTTTTATATTTTCTCTACCTTTATAGACTTTTATGGGAACTTATACATTTCACATTTGATCAATAATTTCTAAAAATAATCTTGAAAACAAAATACTTTTCAAATTCCTGATTTCCATAAGATCACCTGCAAATTTGTCATAGATTATATTGTTTTACTCATTATATATGAAGTATTTAATGGCTGGCCATAGCCTGCTCTTTTTAAAATTTGAGTTGTTAAGTTTTTTGACTTTGTGAAATAATGTTTTATTTATGACTAGAGGCCCAGTGCACAAAATTTGGGAGGTGTCCGTCAGCCCAGCCTGCACCTTCTCCAATCTGGGACCCCTCGGGATCAGGCCTAAACCGGCAGTCGGACATCCCTCTAACAATCTGAGACTGCTGGCTCCCAACCGCTCTCCTACCTGCCTGCCTGATTGCCCCTAACCGCTTCTGCCTGCCAGCCTGATCACCCCCTAACCACTCCCCTGCCAGCCTGATCGATGCCTAATTGCTCCCCTGCTGGCCCGATCGCCCCCAACTGCCCTCCCCTGCCGGCCATCTTGTGGTGGCCATCTTGTGACCACATGGGGGCATCCATTTTTGTGATGACATGGGGGCGGCCATCTTGTGTGAGGGTGTGATGGTCAATTTGCATATGACCTCTTTATTATATATAATTAAATAAATATATTCCTTAGAAACTCATGTTAGTAGCATCCCAATTGTTTTTATTATTATTTATTCAAGGTACTGGGAGTACTTTTTTTCAAAGACTCGGATATCTATAAAAATTTTAGTTAGATAAATGATAGCTATGCTAAGGGTTATCTAGCTAGCTTAATTAGGAAGGTTTAGGGAATAAAGAGGGTCCATGGGAGAGGAATGCATAGATGGGAACTTGAAGATGCCAGGGTGCTCATCTTACTTGGACAGAGGATAGAGAAATGCCACAGGAGGAAGGGGGTCCAGAGGAAGCATCTTGGCCTGAACAATTAAAGCAGCCCTGACCTAAGGGGTAATAAAATATCTAGGACAACTGAAAGAAAACCATAGGGAGGTCTAAAATACCTCCAACCTGGACAAATAAGATAACAAATAGAGGAGAAGCATGGATGTGGGTGTTGTGAGAACTAATTATAGGGCTAAGGTCCCATGGTGGGAAAGGCACAATAAGAGAAGGGGTCTTCAGGATATATAATACCTCAGACAAAGAAAGCAGTAGACACCCTTTTTAGGGGATCTCTCTGTCCCTAGGGACAGAGTCTTAGGCTTAGGAATTTAGAATTAGGGTTTTAGAGGTAGTATTTGCTTGCAATAAAGTTTCTGTACTTCTCACCTACCACCTTTGGTCCATGGATTTATTCTTTGAATCCATCTGTATAAGAACCCAGGAGAGAAATCACCCTTACATCTTTCTCAGTAAAACAACCAGAATCAGCTATAGAGATATAGATATTGCATATATGTATATATGTGCATATATGTAAATTACAAGCCCTTGTAATAATTAATAATTTGATGCCAATGTGGAAGGCTTATTAAATGTCCCCATGATTAATATGCGGAAGCTTACTTTGTGATTAAGTTTTTTAATTGAATGAAAAGTTACATAAAATAAAAGCACCATTTTAAAGTATAAAATGCTTTTTTTAGTGATTTTTAGTAAATATGTTTACAATGTTGTGCATCTATCACCACTATTAGCAGAATATTTTCATCACATCCCAAATTAATTTTGTATTATTTAAGCATTCACTCCTAATTTTCCCCAGCCCTTGCACCACTCCAGACCTGGAGCACCAGTAATCTACTTTCTGCCTCTATGGCTTTGGCTATTCTGGAAAACACCTTTTTAACCTGCTATTTTTACTTAGCCTAAATTTTTAACGTTCATTCATGTTGTAGCAAGTGTTAGTACGTCAGTAGCTTTTATGACTGAATAATACTCAATTCTATGGCTATATTATATTTTATTTATTTGTTTGTGGATTTATGGATATTTAGATTGTTTCCACTTTTTGGCTATTGTCAATAATGGTACTCTGAGCATTTATGTACATTATTTATCAGGAACATATGTTTTCAATTCTCTTTAGTACTACACTTAGGTGTATACCCTTAGGTGTAGAAGTGCTAGGTCATATGATATCTGTTTAACTTTTGAAGAACAGGCAAATAGTTTATCAGCTACCCTACTTTATGTTTCCACCAGCTATATATAATTTACCCACATCCACATGAACACTTGCTATTTTCTTCTTTTTTATTATATGTATCCCAGTGCATGTGAAGTGTTATCTCATTGATTTGCATATCCATAAGTGATCAAAATATTGAGTATATATTCATATGCTTATTACCCATTTGCATATATGTTTTGAATAAATGTCTATTTAATTCCTTTGCTTATTTTTAATCTTTAGTCTTTCTAGATAAGTTTTAAGAGATTTTTATATATTTTGGATACTAGACCATTACTAAATATATGACTTGAAAATATTTTATTCCAATTTATAGTCTTTTGGCTTTCTTGATAGTGTCTTCTGACGCACAAAAGTTTTTAATTTTTTTATTGTTAAAAGTATTACAAATAGTAGTACATATGTCTCCTTGTTTTTACCTCATTAACCTTCCCCCTGACTCCCCTACCCTCCAGCACATGCCCTCAGCACATGTCTGTTCTTGTGCCAGTACCAGGCAGTTTTGAGGACCATGGCTTGGTAATATAGTTTAATGTCTGGTATTGTGCTCCCTCAAACTTTGTTCTTTCTCAGGATTACTCTGGCTATTTGGGGTCTTTTTTTATTCCAGATGAATTTTTGGAGAGATTGTTCTAGATCTTTGAAATATGCCACTGGTATTTTAATAGGTATTGCATTGAATCTATAGATTGCTTTAGATAGTATGAACATTTTACTGATGTTGACTCTACCAATCCATGAACATGGTAAATTCTTCCATTTGTTTATGTCTTCCTCTATCTCTTTTTTCAATGTTCTGTAGTTTTCTAAGTACAGGTCTTTTACGTCCTTGGTGAAGTTTATTCTTAAGTATCTTAATTTTTTTGGTGCAATGGTAAATGGGATTTTTTAAAATTCATCTTTCTGTGAGTTCATTATTGGTGTATAAAATGGCCATAGATTTTTGGGCACTAATTTTGTATCCTGCTACATTGCCAAATTCATTTATTTGTTTAGTATTTTTTTTGATTGAGTCTTCGGGGTTTTCTATGTATAATATCATGTTATCTGCGATAAAGGACAGTTTTACTTCTTTTTTTCCAATGTGGATGACTTTTATTTCTTCTTCTTGTCTGATTGCTATGGCTAGTACATCAAATACTATGTCGAACAGGAGTGGTGAAAGTGGGCATCCTTGTCTTGCTCCTGTTCTTAGGGAAAATGAGTTTAGTTTTTGTACATTGTGTATGATGTTGGCTGTAGGTTTGTCATATAGGGCTGTTATGATGTTGAGGTCTGATTCCTTGATTCCCATTTTGCTGAGAGTTTTTATCAAGAAGGGTATTGGCCATGGAAAGTTTCAACAGTAGACTAGGAGAGGCGGAGGACCAAATTAGTGAATTAGAAGACAGGGAAACAAAACACACCCAAACTGAACTGCAACTGGAGAAAAAATTTAAAAGACAGGATGAGAGCCTAAGGGAGCTATGGGACAACAAGAAATGAAGCAACGTATGAATAATAGAGTTGCCGGAACAACAGAAGAGGAACAAGGGTTAGAAAACCTATTTGAAGAAATAAGGTCAGAAAACTTCCCTGAGGTGGGGGAGAAAAAAGTCACACAAGCACAGAGTCCCAAACAAGATGAAGCTGAAAAGACCCACACCAAGACACATCATAATTACCATGGCAAATATTCAGGACAAAGAATCTTAAAGGCTGCAAGAGAGAGACAGAAAGTTACATACTAGGGATCTCCCATTATATTATCAAATGATTTCTCAACAGAAACACATCAGGCCAGAAAAAAATGGAAGGACATTTACAAAGTGATGCAAAGCAAGGGTCTGAATCCAAGAATACTCTATCCAGCAAGGCTATCATTCAAAATTGAAGGGGAATTAAGAAGCTTCACAGACAAAAATAGACTAAGGGAATTTATCACCACCAAGCCAGCAATGCAAAAAATGCTAAAGGGACTGGTGCAAAAAGAAGAAATAAAAAGTTAAGAAAGAAAACACTCACAAAAAATAAAAATGGCTACAAACAAGTACCTTTCAATAATAACTTTAAATGTAAACGGACTAAATGGTCCAATCAAAAGACATCGAGTGGCTGAATGGATTAAAAAAAAAAAACATGACCCATATATAAGCTGTCTACAAGACACCCACCTCAGAATAAGGAACTCACACAGACTGAAAGTGAAGGGATGGAAAAATATCTTTCAGGGAAATGGAAATGAAAAAAAAAAAAAGCTGGAGTAGCAATACTTATATCAGACAAAATCGACCTCAAGTGAAGGCCATAATAAGAGATAAGGAAGGCCACTTCATAATACTAAAGGGATCAATAAAACAAGAGGATATAACCCTGATAAACATATATGAGCCCAATGCAGGAGCACCCAAATACATAAAAAAAAACCTCCTGGAAGATATCAAGGGAGAGATCAACAACAATACAATCATAGTAGGGGACTTAATACACCACTGACATCACTGGATAAATCCTTTAGACAAAAAAAATCAGCAAAGATACAGCAATAATAAATGACTCCCTAGATCAAATGGACTTAATTGACATCTTCAGAACACTTCACCCCAAAGCCATGGAATATACGTTCTTCTCAAATGCACATAGGACATTTTAAAAATAGACCACATATTGGGTCACAAGGAAAGTCTTCCCAAATTCAAGAAGATTGAAATCATCTCAACCATTTTCTCAGACCACAATGGCATAATATTAGAAATAAACTACAATAAAACAATCCAAAAATTCAAACACTTGGAAGCTGAAAAGCATGATACTAAACAATGATTGGGTTACCAAAGAGATCCAAGAATAAATTAAAAACATCCTGGAAACTATTGACAATAAAAACACAATAATCCAAAATATATGGGATACAATGAAAGCAGTCCTGAGAGGGAAGTTTATAGCTCCTGAAGTCTACCTCAAAAAACAAGAAAATGTTGTAATAAATAATCTAACTCTACAACTCAAAGAATTAGAAAGATAGCAACAAGAAAAGCCCAGAGTGAGTAGAAGAAAGGAGATAATAAAGTCCCCTAAGAACAGGAACAAGACAGGGATGCCCACTCTCACCACTCCTGTTCAACATAGTACTGGAAGTACTAGCCATTGCGATCTGACAAAAAGAAGAAATAAAAGGCATCCGAATAGAAAAAGAAGAAATAAAACTTTTCTTATTTGCAGATTACATGATACTGTACATAGAATATCCTAGAGACTCCATGAAAAAATTATTAGACTTATTAAATGAATTTGGCAATGGAGCAGGATACAAAATTAATGCCAAGAAATCTATGGCTGTTTTATACACCAATAATGAACATACAGAAAGAGAGACTAAAAAAGCAATCCCATTTACCATCGCACCAAAAAAATTAAGTTACCTAAGAATAAACTTGACTCAGGAGGTAAAAGACCTATACGTGGAAAACTATAGGACATTGAAAAAGGAGATAGAGGAAGACATAAACAGATGGAAGAACATACTGTGTTCATTGATTGGTAGAATCAATATCATCAAAATGTCCATACTACCCAAAGCAATCTATAAATTCAATGCACTCCCCATTAAAATACCAACAGCATATTTCACAGACCTAGAACAAACATTCCAAATATTCATCTGGAATAAAAGAAAGACCTCGAATAGCTGCAGTGATCCTGAGAAAGAAGAACAAAGTAGGTGAGATCTCAATACCACATATCAAGCTGTATTACAAAGCCACTGTTCTCAAAACTGTCTGGTACTGGAACAAGAACAGGCATATAGATCAATGGAATAGAATAGAGAACCCAGAAATCGACCCAAACCACTATACTCAATTAATATTTGACAAAGTAGGCGTGAACATACAATGGAGTCAAGACAGCCTCTTCAATAAATGGTGTTTGGAAAATTGGACAGATACGTGCAAAAAAGTGAAACTAGACCACCAACTTACACCATACACAAAAATAAACTCAAAATTGGATAAAGGACTTAAACATAAGATGGGAAACCATAAAAACACTAGAGGAATAAACAGGCAGTAAAATCTCAGACATATGCAGAAGCAAATTCTTCACTGATACTGCTCCTAGGGCAATGGAAACTAAAGAGAAAATAAACAAATGGGACTACATCAAAAGAAAAATATTTTGTACAGCAAAGGAAACCATCAGCAAAACAACAAGAAAGCCTACTGCATGGGACAACACATTTGCCAATGTTATCACTGATGAGGGTTTAATCTCCAACATTTACAGGGAGCTCAGACAACTTAACAACAGGAAGATAAACAACCCAATCAAAAAATGGGCAACGGACCTGAATAGACACTTTTCGAAAGACGAAAGAAGAAAGGCCAAAAGACATATGAAAACATGTTCAAAGTCACTAATCATCGGAGAGATGCAAATCAAAACAATGAGGTACCATCTCACACCTGTCAGAATGTTTATCATCAACAAATCAACAAAGGGCAACTGCTGGTGAGGATGTGGAAAAAAAGGAACCCTCCTGCACTGCTGGTGGGAATGCAGACTTGTGCAGCCACTGTGGAGAACAGTATGGAGTTTCCTCAAAAAACTAAAAATGGAACTCCCATTTGACCCAGTGATCCCACTTCTAGGAATATATCCCAAGAACCTAGAAACACCAATTAGAAGGGATATATGCAACCCTATGTCCATAGCAGCACAATTCACCATAGCTAAGATTTGGAAACAGCCTAAATACCCCTCAGTAGATGAGTGGATTAAATAACTGGTAATTCTACACAATGGAATACTACACGGCGGTAAATAAGAAGGAGTTCTTTCCATTTGCAACAGCATTGATGGAACTGGAAAGCATTATGTTAAGTGAAATAAGCCAGTCAGAGAAAGATAAAAACCACATGATCTCACTCATTTGTGGATTATAATGAACAACATAAACTGATGAACAAAAACAGATCCAGAGACAGAGAAGCATCGATCAGATCTTCAAACCTCAGTGGGAAGGTATGAGAGGGTGTGGATAAGGGGGAGAGTTCAACCAAAGGACTTATATGCAAGCATATAGGCCTAACCATTGGAAACAGACAACAGGGGGGTGAGGGCATGAGTGGGGGCGGATAGGGAGTAACATGGGGATAAGGACACATATGTAATAACTTAATCAATAAAAAAATTAAACAAAAAAAGAATTTTATATCCATAGAAGAAGATATAAACAAGTGGAAGAATATACCATGTTCATGGATTGGTAGAGTTAACATCATTAAAATGGCCATACTGCCTAAAGCAATGTATAGGTTCAATGCAATCCCTATTAAAATACCAATGGCATATTTTAAAAATCTTGAACAAACATTCCAAAAACTTATATAGAACCAAAAAAGATTCTAAATAACCAGCAATCTTGAGAAAGAAGAACAAAGTTGAAGGGATCACAATACTGAATATAAAGTTATAATACAAAGCCACTGTAATCAAAACAGCCTGGTAGTAACACAAGAACAGGCACATAGATCAATGGAACAGAACAGAGAACCCAGAAATTGACCCAAGCCATTATGTTTAATTAATGTTTGACAATGGAGGAAAAAGCATACAAAGGTGTATACAGTCACTTCAATGAATGGTATTGGGAAAATTGGACAAGTACATGCAAAAATATGAAACTATATCACCAACTTCGACCATACATAAGGATAAACTAAAAGTGGATAAAAGACTTAAAATGTAAGTCATGAAACCATAAAAATCCTAGAAGAAAATGTAGGCTGCAAAGTATCTGACATCTCATGTAGCAGAATTTTTACAGATACGTTGCCTAGAGCAAGAGAAACAAAAGGAAAAACTAAACAAATGGCACTACATTAAACTAAAAAGCTTCTTCACAGCAAAGGCAACCAGCATCAAAATGAAAAGGGAACTTACTGTATGGGAGAATATATTTGACAATGATACTTTTGGTAAATGATTAACTTACAAAATATATAATTACTCATATAACTCTACAAAAGGAAGACAAACAATCCATTTTAAAAATGGGCAGAAGACCTGAATAGACACTTCTCCAAAGAGTACATACAAATGGCCAAGAAACATATGAAAAAAATGCTCAGAGTCACTAATCATCAGAGAGATGCAAATTAAAACAATAATGAGGTACCACCTCATACCTGCGAGAATGGCTACCATCAATAAATCAACAAACAACAAATGCTGGCGAGGATGTGGAGGAAAAGGAACCCTACTTAGTACACTGTTGGTGGGAATTCAGATTGATATAACCACTGTGAGTAACTGTGGAATTTTCTCAAAAAGTTAAAAATGGAACTGCCATTTGGCTCAGTGATCCCACTTCTAGGAATATATTCTAAGAAGTCTGAAACACCAATCAAAAAGAAGATGTGCACACCTATGTTCATAGCAGCACAATGTACAATAGCTAAGATCTTGAAACAAGTGCCCATCAGTAGATGAGTGGATAGAAAAGCTGTGGTACATTTATACCATGGAATGTTATGCAGCAGTTAAAAAGAAGGATCTCATACCCTTTGAGACAGCATGGAGGAACCCGGAGAGTATTATGCTAAGTAAAATAAGCCAGACAGATAAAGACAAGTATCACATGATCTCACTTATATGTGGAATCTAATGAACAAAATTAACTGATGAGCAAAATAGAACCAGTGACATTGAAGCATGCAAACTGATGTATTTCAGAGGGAAGGGGGAGGGGGGAAGGAAACGATTAACCAAAGAACTTATATGCATGCCCTGACCGGTTTGGCTCAGTGGACAGAGCGTCAGCCTGCGGACTCAAGGGTCCAAGGTTCGATTCTAGTCAAGGGCATGTACCTTGGTTGCGGGCACATCCCCAGTGGGGAGTGTGCGGGAGGTGGCTGATCGATGTTTCTCTCTCATCGATGTTTCTGACTCTCTATCCTTCTCCCTCCCTCTCTGTAAAGAATAAATAAAATATATTTTTTAAAAAAGAACTTATATGCATATATGCATTACCCACAGACACAGACAATAGTGTGGTGAAAGCATGGGGCGGGTGGTGGGTGTGGGCTAGAAAGAGTCATAAGGTGAAAAATGGGACATATGTAATACTTTCAACAATAAAGATTTAATTTTAAAAAACAAAACTTTTTTTAAGAATTTTATATCCAGCAAAACTGTCCTTCAAAGTGAGATATTAAAACATTCCCAGATAAGCAAACATGAGAGAGTGTATGATTACTAGATTAACCCTGCAAGAAATGCTCAAGGGAATCCTGTAAGATGAAATGAAAGTACACTGGACAGTACCTCGAAATCATGTGGAGAAATAAAGATCTCAATGAAAGTAAAAGCTTGGGCAGTTTAAAAGCTAGCAGTATTATAACAATGGCTTGTAACTGCATTTTTTACATGATTTAAAAGACTGCCACATCCCTGGCCAGTTTTTCTCAGTGATTTGAGCGTCAGCCCATGAATCAAAGGATCGAGGGTTCAATTCCCAGTCAAGGGCACCTACCTTGGTTGCAGGCTTGATCCCTGGCCCCAGTTGGGGCATGAGCGGGAGGCAACCAATTGATATGTCTCTCTCACGTCAATGCCTCTCTCTCTCTCCCCTCCCCCCATCATCTCTCTCTCTCTCATATCAATAAAAAATATTTTTTAGGATGAGGATTAAAAGAAAGAAAAGACCTAAACAATCTAACTTTACAACTGTAGAAGGAAGGAAATAATAAAGATTAGAGCAGAGATAAATGAAATAGAGAATAGGAAAAAAAAAACAAAGAAAATCAATGAAACTAGAAGGTGATTATTTGAAAATATGGGCACATTTGATAAACCTTTAGCTAGATCAACTAAGAAAAAAGAGATGACCCAGATTACTAAAGTAAGTGGAATTTACTAATTCTATAGAAATAAAAAAGATTACAAGGGAGTACTATATACAGTTGGACACCAATAAATTGGATAACCCACATAAAAGGGAAAGATTTCTAGAAGCACAAAACCTACCAAGACCAAATCATGGATAAATAGAACATTTGAATAAGCATAGTCTGGAGATTGAATCAGTAATCAAAAAAACTCCCAACAAAGAAAAGCCCTGGACCTGATGGCTCCAGTAGTTCAGACATTTAAAGCAAAACTAATGCCAATCTTTTTCAAACTTTTCCAAAAATTTGAAGAGGGAACACTTCCCAACTTATTCTATAAGGCCTCATTATCCTGATACCAGAACCAAAGACACTACAGGAAAAAAATAACTGCAGACCTATATTCCAAAAAACATTGATGCAAAAGTTCTCAACAAAATACTAGCAAATAGAATTCAGCAGCATATTTAAAGGATTATATACCATGACTCAAAGGATGGTTAACTTACAAAAAAAAAAAATCTATGTAATACACCACATTAACAGAATGACGGGGAAAACCCCCACATTATCATCTCAATTGATGCAGAAAAGCCATTTGACAAAATTAAACACCCTTTCATGTTAAAAAACAACACTCAAACTAGAAGGAAACCACCTCCACATAATAAAAATAATATATGACAAACTGACAGCAAACATACTTAATGGTAAAAGACTGAAATAGGATTGATGTTTCTTTGCTGATTTTTTGTTTAGAGGATTTGTCCAATGGTGATAGTGGGATATTAAAGTCCCCTGGTATGACTGTATTGCTGTCAATCTCTCCCTTGTTATCTTCCAGAAGTTTATGTATTTGGGTGCTCCTGTATTGGGCGTGTATATGTTTACCAGAGTTATTTCTTATTGTTGGATTTCTCCCTTAAGTATTATGGATGGCCTTCCTTATGTCTTGTTATGGCCTTCACTTTGAGATCTAATTTGTCAGATATAAGTATTGCTACCCCAGCTTTGTATTCATTTCCATTCACCTGAAAAACTTTTTCCATCCCTTCACTTTCAGTCTGTG
>NW_005355565.1:0-5416 GCF_000412655.1 Myotis brandtii
AAAATAAAAAATGTATTTTTCAAAATAAAACATCTTTTCATGATAAAAATTCTCAACAGAGTATAGAAGAAACATACCTTAACATAATAAGAGCCAGATAGAAGAAACCTACAGATGAAATCATACTTAATGATGAAAGATTAAAATTTTTGTCTAAGACAAGCTACAAGCAAGAGTGCCCACTCTCAGCAATCTTATTGAATATGTTACTAGAAGACCTAGCTGGAACAATTAGGCATGACAAAAAAGAAAAAAAAAATCCAAACCATAAAAAAATAAGTAAAATTGTCATTATTTGCAGAGGATATAACCTGACATAAGAGAAAGTCCTAACTACTTAAAAACAACAACAACAAAAATTTTTGAAACTAATCAAATTCAGTAATTTTTAGGATGTAACATTAATTTTCAGAAATTAGTTGTTTCTGTACATTAGCAACAAAACATTTGAAAAAAATAGAAAACTATTTTATTTACAATGCTATGAAAATAACAAAATACTTAGGAATAACTTTAACTAAGAATGTAAAAGATCTGTACAAAGAAAACCACAAGATTTTAAAAAAATAGTTCTAAAAAATAATGGAGGCTACAGTCCCTAATTTTATATTTTTATTGATTTTAGAGAGAGGAAGGGAGAGAGACAGAGAGAGAAACTTGAATGAGAGAGAAACATCAATTAGCTGCCTCCTTCATGCCCCCAACTAGGGATAGTTCCTGACTAGGAATTGAACCATGACTTCCTGGCTTATGGGTCAACACTCAACTATTGAGCCACACTGGCTGGGATAAAACTCCAAGATTTTTTTTATGACAGAAATTGAAGAAGATATAAACAAATACATTTTGTGTTCATGGATTAGAAAAATTAATATTTTTAAATGTTCATATTATCCAAAGTAATCTATAAATTCACTGCAATCCTTACTAATTTGAATGGTAACTTTTTACAGAAATGAAAAAAGTAGTCCTAAAATTTTTGTGAAACAAAAAAAGACCTTGAATAGCCAAAGCAATTCTAATAAAGAACAAAGTTGAAGGTGTCACACTTTCTTACTTCAAACTACACTACAGATATATAGTAATTAAAATGGTATAATATAGGTATGAAAATAGACACATCATCCAAAGAAAGAAAATAGAGAGCCTGGAAATAACCCCTCGAATATACGATCAATTACCATTGACAAGGGAATCAGGAACACTCACTGTGGAAAAGATAGTGTTTTTCATAAATGATACTGGGAAAACTGGATAGCTATATGCAGAAAAATAAAATTGGGCCCTTATCTTAAACACTCACCAAAATTAACTCAAATTGGATTAAGCACCTGAACATAAGACCCGATACTATAAAACTCCTAGAAGATAACATAGGGAAAAAGCATCTTGTCATTTAAGTTAGAAAACCTCAGTTCTGTGCCAAGCCAGCTCAGCCAAGGGTTCAAAAGCTTGAGTGAGGGTGGTGAAAGGATAAAGAAATGACAGACAAAGAGAATAAGCTGGGTCTAGGTGGATCTTCCTGTGCCTGGCTGAGGCCACAGAGAGAGATCCAGAGGCAAGCTGAGCCTTTATTTTATAGCCAGAGGTAAACAAGGTAGTGGTCACCATAGTTACAATGTTCTTGTGAGTTTCACTTGTTTTGGCAGCACTTGCTGCACCTCCCACAGCCCATTAGCTACCCAGATAAGATCTAGGGAGCATCATAAGATCAAGCCTAATTATGCTAAGAGGACTGTGCCTTCTAAGCTGGGACTTATTTGTGGCTTTGCCAACAGGTCAATCCGAGGCTTAACCCTATAGCCACACCCTACACAGTTCAGTATTCTTTCTATGTGTCTCCTTTACTCTCACACTACTACCACATTCACAATAATTTTGAAACCAGATGTGTGGGTTTATTTCCCCACACCACATTATTTTGTGAAAACAGGCTATCCTACAATTCACCTCAATGCTGATACAATCTACTTGAAAACAGTGCCAGATATCACAGTTAAGGGGTCAGTTTTAGTTGCCAATTGCAAGTAGTAGATCCCCAAATTACCCATGATTTCTGTCCATCTCCTTGGATTATTTTAGTTGCTGGATTGGATCATAGAACTCGCAGAAACACTTACCAATTTCTTAATGGACATGGTAAAAGATACAGATGAATATCCAGATGAAGAGATACATAGGACAAGGTCTGAGAGGATCACAAACTCCGGAGCTTGTGTCCCATACAGTTGAGGTCCATCACCCTCCCAGTATGTGGATTTGTTCATTCACCTAGGAACTCTCAGAATGCTATACTTTTGAGATTTTTTATGAAGGCTTCATCGCATAGGCATAATTAGTCATTAACTGTATTTCCAGCACCTCTACCTTCACTGGAGAAGGGGCTGCTGAAAATTCTAAACTACTATTTATGGTTAGGACTTTTTGGTGACCAGCCCCCAACCAAGAGTCATTCAGGAGCCTACTGAGAGTCTCCTCATTAGAACAAAAATGCTCCTATTACTCAGGAAATTATGGGGGTCTCAAGAGCCCTATTACAGAAACTGCAGTCAAAATATACCCTTAGTGCTTTTATTGCTTAGAAAATTACAGGGGTGTCAGGTGCTCTGTGCCAGGAACAAGAGGTAAAGATCAATATATATTTTTCTATTATCTCATAACATTGGTCTTAACAATATTTTTTTTAGATATGACACCAAAAACACAAGCCCTTGCTGGATGGCTCAGTTGGTTGCAGTGTAGCCTATATGGTTAATTAATCTATTTAAAAGGGGGTGATAATTTACAATGGAGTAAAGACAATCTATTCAATAAATGGTGATGGGACAATTGGACAAATAGATGCAGAAAAAAATAGACCACCTTCTTACACTATATACAAGAATAAACTAAAAATAGCTTAAACACTTAAATGTAAAACTCAAACTATACAACTCCTAGAAGAAATCATGGGCAGTAAAATCTCTGACATGACTCTTGGCAATATTTTTTCTGATACATTTTCTTGTGTAAGGCATTAAAAAAATAATCAAATTCTATTATATCAAATTAAAAATGTTTTTCAGAGCAAAGGAAACCATCATCACAATGGAAAGACAACCCACTTAATGAGAGAAGATACTTGCTAATGATACATTAAATATGGGGTTAATGTCCAAATTTATGTAGCACTTATACAACTGAACATGCAAAAAACAAACAATCCAGTGAAAATGGGCAGAGGCCTTGAATAAATACTTCTCAAAAGAGGATATAGAGATGTCCAAAAGACATATGAAAAGATGCTCAACATCACCAATTATCAGATAAATGCAAATTAAGCAAAAAATTAACATTATCTCTGCATCCATTGGTTATGCTAATATGCATGCATACAAGTCCTTTGGTTGATCTCTAATCCCCCCTTCCCCTGCCATTTGTCTCTGGATCTATTTTTTGTTCATCAGTTTATGTTGATTATTATATCCCACATAAGTGAGATCATGTGATATTTATCTTTCTACTACTGGCTTATTTCTCTTAGCATATGCTCTCCAGTTCCATCCATGCTGTTGCAAATGGTAAAAGTTCCTTCTTTTTTATAGCGGCATAGTATTCCATTGTGTAGATGTACCACAGTTTTTTAATCCAGTCGTCTGCTGATGGGCATGTAGGTTGTTTCAAAATCTTAGCTATTGTAAATTGTGCTGCTATGAACATAGGGGTGCATATATCCTTTTTGATTGGTGTTTCTGGTTTCTTGGGATATAGTCCTAGAAGTGGGATTACTGGGTCAAATGGGAGTTCCATTTTTAATTTTTTGAGGAAACTCCATCCTGTCTTCCACAGTGGCTGCACCAGTCTGCATTCCCACCAGCAGTGCAGGAGGGTTTCTTTTTCTCCACATCCTTGCCAGCATTTGTTGATTTGTTGATGATAGCCATTCTGACAGGTGTGAGATGGTATCTCATTAGTGACTTTGAGCATGTTTTCATATGTCTCTCAGCCTTCTCTCTGTCCTCTTTCAAAAAGTGTCTATTTAGGTCCTTTGCCCATTTTTTATTGGATTTTTTTATCTTCCTTTTGTTAAGTTGTATGAGTTCTCTGTAAATTTTGGAGTTTAAAACTTTATCTGAAATAACATTGGCAAATATGTTTTCCCATACAGACACTGGACAGTGGGGGCTTGCCCTCCGGGGTGGGAGTAGCTGGGGGGATCAATTGGGGAAAAAGAAGACATATGTAAAACTTTAAACAATTAAAAAATTAACATTATCTCACACCTGTCAGAATGACGATTATTAATAAATACACAAACAATAAATATTGGAGATATGTGGAAAAAATGGAACCCTGTGCACTGTTTATGGGAATGCAGATTGGTGCAGTTACTATGGAAAACAGTACACAGGTCCTCAAAAATTTAAAATGCATACTCAGGCCAGGTAGCTCCATTTGTTAGAGTGCTGACCCAATGTGCCAAGTTTGAAGGTTTGATTCCCGGTCAGGACACTTACAAGAATCAATCAATGTATGAATTCATGGGTGGAACAAAAAAATAAATAAATGTTTCTCTCTCCCTTCTTCTTTCTCTAAAATCAATAGTAACATAAAATAATTCAAAATGGAGCTGTCTTTTGATCCAATGTTTCCACTTCTGGGAGTGTATCCAAAGAAACCCAAACATTAATTTGAAAGAACATAAGCACGCCTTTGTTTATTGCAGTATTATTCACAATAGCCAAGATATGGAAGTAACCCAGTTTCTCATCAATACATTAGTGGATAAAAAAGCTGTGGCACATGTACACAATGGGATACTACTCGGCCTTAAAAAAGAATGAAATTTTACCATTTGTCACAACATGGATGAACCTAGAGGTTATGTTAGTCAGGGAAAGAAAAATACCATATGATTTCACTTATATGCACAATCTAAAGAGCAAAATAAATGAACCAACAAAGTAGATACAGTTCTGGTCAGGTAGCTCAGTTTATTAGAGTGTCCTCTAGAAATGCCAAGTTTGTGGGTTTGGTCCCTGAAAGGGCACATATAAGAATCAATCAATGAATGCATAAATAAGTGAAATAGAAAATATCTCTTTTTCTTCCTCTTTCTCTTTCTCAAATCAATAAATTAAAAAACTAATTTGAAATATAGAAACATATTCAGATACAGAGAATAGATTGATGGTTTCCAGGGGGGAGGGGGTTTGAGGAGCTGGGTGAAAAAGGTGAAGGATAAGAAGTATAAATTGGTAGTTGCAAAATAGTCATGGAACTGTAAAGTACAGAGTATATTGTCAATAATATTGTAATAACTATCTATGGTGCCTCCTGGGGCAACCCCTTTGTAAAATATATGATTGTCTAACATTATGCTGTACACCTGCAACTGATACAGAGGAATACTGAATATAAACTACAATTGAAAACT
>NW_005355565.1:9475-11219 GCF_000412655.1 Myotis brandtii
GCCGGCATTTGTACAGATGTCTTCCCATCAGGGGCTATGCCCTTGAATAAGTAAGTTCCTCAGTATCACTGAGCTTCATTTTTACTATGTATAATTTGTGGTTGAAAATATACACATTGTGGGACTGTGGGGATTCAATGAGATAATATAGGTAGAAGTCCTCTGCACATAATTGGGAGGGAGTTTGCCACCGCGGCAGTATTAATTCTCTCAGCCTTACCTGGTCCCTGCTCTGAGCACCATTTCTCTAGAGAATTCTGACTAATATACAACTAAAAATTGTTTCAACTTGGGAATGAATAAGCAAACTGTCATATATCCAATAATGGTCTACTACTCAACAATAAAAAGCTATTGACTCCTGCTACATGCAACAATATGGATGAATCTCAAATGCATTACACTAAGCAAAAGAAGCCAGGCTCCAAGACTATACACTGTATAATTCTATTTATATGACATTCTTGTAAAGACAAAACTATAGAGATGGATGCCAGGAGGGGGAGGGATTAATGCAAAAGATTATAAGATAGTTCCTTGGGGGTGACACATGTTCTGTATCTTGGTTGTGGTGGTAGTTACGTGTTTCTATGGTTTGTCAAAACTACTTGAACACCCAAAATAATAAATTTTACTGTATATTAAAATAAAATATAAAAACATGTATCAGGATCAAAAGACAAGGCCAAAGGCATTAACTTTCCATTGGGACAGAAAAGCTAGACACAGAGATATCCAATCATGACAAAGGGGAGTCAGAGCAGGCCAAAGGAACCAAGATGGTGAGAAAGCTGCTATCAGAATCTCTGAATACCTTTAGTAAATATCTTAGCCTAATAAAAGTAAAAAAGTGGAGACTTAAAAACAAAACAAAACTTCTATCAACCCCAATTAATTCATCTTTAGTTATTAGATCAGTGTAAACTATTAGAAATAATTCCATGTATAAACTTAATTTATCCTTCTAATATTGCAAGGAAATCATTTGTGAATGTTGGTGGGGTTTGGAAAGAGAGATAGAATGAATGAAGAAAAGATAGAAAAACAAAAAAAACCCCAAAAAATCACTATGTTTTGAAGTACCAAAGACAAAATATTCATGACTCTGTCCCTAATTTGTGGAGAGCCATTCCCTATTCTTCATAATAGTAAACATTTCCTTTCCTAGTCATATCATTAGTTGTTCACTCTTCTAAATGGTTCCTGAAACTTAGATACAATCGTACCTTTGTTAGCTGCAGAAATTACCCCTGTAACTATCTTTGCAAACTGCCTTCTTGGAAGTTATCAACTTTTTCATTTTCAAAGAGCCCTCTTTTACAGTAAGCTTAAATATAAAACCTAACAAAGTCTTTAAAAATGATTTAAAGAAGCTTTATCCGTCACAAAAGCTTATGATTGCTTTGCTTTATTCTTTGTAGAAGGCTCTCCATATAAGTGTGAGAAAGATGAATTATACCTCTGTACACCTGGGACATACCTTGATCTACTAAATCCATAGTGTATAGGGAAGCAATTTATAATAGGATTTCATTGCACTGGTTTTCTATTATCATCAATACATTCTAATCACCTGAAGTATCTTTGGCCTTTTCCATGTGATATTTTTTAATCTACCATTATAGTGTTTCCTTTATTCAAAAAGCAAATAACAACTAATTATTTTTAAAAATATTTTTTATTGATTTTTTACAGAGAGGAAGGGAGAGGGATAGAGAGTCAGAAACATCGATGAGAGAGAAAC
>NW_005355565.1:11262-14549 GCF_000412655.1 Myotis brandtii
AACCAAGATACATGCTCTTGACTGGAATCGAACCTGGGACCCTTCAGTCCCCAGGCCGACGCTCTATCCACTGAGCCAAACCAATCAGGGCATAACTAATTATTTTTCAATTAGTCTGATCAATGATATAAAGCATTTCATTTGGTTTTTCAAACTATGTAGAAATCCACATACTGCACAATTTGCTGCCTGAGCTTCCAGATGCTATTTTTATCACAAAGTCTCCCTATAGCAGTGATGGCGAACCTATGACACGCGTTTCAGAGGTGACACGCGAACTCATTTTTTTGGTTGATTTTTCTTTGTTAAATGGCATTTAAATATATAAAATAAATATCAAAAATATAAGTCTTTGTTTTTGTATGGTTGCAAATATCAAAAAATTTCTATATGTGACACGGCACCAGAGTTAAGTTAGGGTTTTTCAAAATGCTGACACGCCGAGCTCAAAAGGTTCGCCATCACTGCCCTATAGGCTTAGATGAATCAAGTTTCTATTTCACTTGATTTTCAATGCACTTTAGGAAGAAATATTTACTTTATGTGCAGTCCAAAGAAGTATCAAAATCAGGTTGCATAAAGGAATAAAAGGAAAACACTCCAAACTAACTGATTGTCAGAATAATGAGAGAAGTATTTTGATAATATAGAAATTTGGAATCCACTGCAGATCTACTGAGTCAGTCTCTCCTGGGTGTGGGGACTAGGAATCTACTTTTCTTAAGATTCTAAATTAAATACTTTTGTTGTTAAAGTTTGAAATAGTTGTCTTAAATGAGTGGTTATCAAAGTGTGGTCCTCAGACCAGAAACACCAATATCACCTAGGAAATTTTTAGAAATGCAAAATCTTCGGCCCCACTACAATCTTACAAGATCAAAAACAGGTCAGGGTTCATATGATTCTAACTCATGTTAAAGGCTGAGAAGCAATGTCTAAAATATAACATATAAGATAATCACTTTCTGATTAGTATAAGGTTCCTCATAGATTTTGAAAATTATAATTTTAACATTCACAAATATTTAATATTTATAATGTTATTTCTTATCTTTTCTCTCTAAAGTATAGTCTCTCTTTTTTGTCTGTCCCTCTATGAAATATTTGTGTACATATATTTTCAAGAAAATTTTGCTGTATGGAGTACAGATAAAATAATAAATTAACTGATTAATTTTTAGGAAAAATAAATCCTGATCTCTGCAGAACCTTAATTAGAATCTAACAAACTTTTCTCACAAAGAAAGCACTAGGCTCTCATGCAATTTTAGTCAAGCAATTAAAGCTACAACTGAGTAAATATATTTATTTAATAATTATTATATAAGAAATAAATGCCATGTGGGTGAGAACTTTGATATAATCCACAGTTCATGAGGTCACATGTTATAAAATGTCTATTAATATTTAGAGAAATTATTTTGTTCAGTGTTCTCAAGAAATATACAATATTTCTGATATAATTAGTTACAAAGAAAATCTCAATTTTAAAGAAAAGTAGCTTATTAACTAAAGCAACATATTTTTTTTGTTTGTTTTTGATACTCATGTTTGTTAGGCAACTAGTTAGGTGATAATAAAAAAAGAAGGGAACTAGATATCTGATTAAGCAGGACTAACTAGGAAGTAGCAGCTTCACAGTCACTCATAGCATCCGAGTAGACAGGAAAGACCTGCTTTCCAACCTCCCAGGGGAACAACCAGTCCAGTCCCACAGACTCCTAGAGGGAGGAAGAACCAGCCAGAGGGAAATTCCTTTGCTAAAGCATGTGCAGTAGAAGCCAAAATGGTAACCATAATGGGGAAGAGTCTAGCCTGGGGAAAGTATTGCATAGGATAAGGGCACAAAGTCCCAGGAGATCCTGGAAAGAGATTGGATAGGGGGAGGACCCAGCATAAGCCTGCAAAGAATTAGGAAGAAGATTTTTTAGTTTGAAAGAAAGTTTCCTCTCTCCCAAGCCCAAGGAAATATAATCAAAGCTTAACAAAGGCCTGAGGTTCCTTCCTGCACCCTTTCTCCTAACAGTCTTTCAGGCTTGGGTGTGGCAGCTGCAGGACCATAGCAGCAGGAAAGCAGGTGGGATGAGAACAGAGACTGTGCTGAACTATCAGAGCCTTAGATGCCATGCTAATGGCATAACAGCTCTAGATCCTGGCACTCCCCCTGGGCTTGGTGAGGACAAGTGTGGGCTTTTGGCCCCAAATGCTAGACTTCATCCTCAGAGATGTGGAGCTGCGTCACCTGATCATGGATGAGACATGGAGGCAGTTCTTTATTTTCACTCCAACAAATCATATCTTCTTATGCGTGTATCCTTGAAATACATTTCCCGTGATACCATGGAAGAACACATTTCCTGCCTTGGTCCACTCCCAGCAACGTTTTCTGTAACTTTCTTGGTCTAATTCTTTTACAATTTGGTAAAAGAAGTTTCAATTCCTTTGCATTTGATTATAAATTCTCACTACAATTAAAAATTGGTAACTTGCTTGAGACTTACTAGTAGAAGGAACTCTAGGGAAAGAAAGACTTTTTCTTTATCCTCAGGTTCTGTGACTGGGCCTAAAATTTAAATTGACAAAAGACAGATTAACTGGAGAAAAGAAAATTGTATTTGATTTTAATATTTTGACCTGAGCTAAGAACCTTCATGGAAAAGAAATTAAGACCTAAAGAAGCAGATAGATTTGACAAATTTATACCATTTCAACAAATAATGATAAAGTTTGAAGCTGTGATAAGACAAAGGAAAAAGGGATTTGGGCTAAGGGTGGAAAATTGTGAGAAAGTGATGGGGAAATATATAGGGGAATCTAATGGAGAGTAAGTATTATTTTAGTAGATTTGTTTGTACAGATTTATTTTGGCATCAGTTCTTCAGCTCTGGTGGTAGGAATGTTCTCTTCTTCCTGATAGAAAGACACCTTTGTCATGGGAAAATTTATGTCTTGTTTGATATAGAAAGGGGAAGCCAGAGAGCCCTTCCTGCTTTGGCTGCTTCACAAATGTCTTCAGCTCAAAATAATAAATATACCAAAGTGGCATATCTTGGAGTGATGTTCCAATCCTCTTCAATATTCTAAAGATCATCTAGTCAAAACCCTCACTTTATAGATGAAGAGGCAAATTTGGGTATAGATCCAGTGTATCTTTGCAAATAATTCAACATCATGAAAGTGCTAGGATTAAAAAGTCATCTGAGGGCAACAGTGCAGTGAAGAACAAAGACAAGATGACTGGCTTCTGGAAAGTCATTGGGGTTATTTTTAATAAAATCTCCTTTGGA
>NW_005355565.1:14585-18794 GCF_000412655.1 Myotis brandtii
GGGACTGCATTAACACAGGTAAAATAAATTCTTAAAATATCAAATCTGAAATCATAGAATATGTCAAAGATACTTGGTATATGGAGCTGTTTAAAAGTAAATGCTTTCCCATTCTTCCAATTTAATGTAACACATTCCGTGCTTAGGAAAAAACTCTCAGACAGCAAAACTTTCTGAGATCATTTTTTTTCTTCTTGCTCCAATATCAAATGATAAGCTATTTTTAGGTCAAAGTTTCAACTTACTGTTTTTCTTTATTTTCTGCCCTTTAACCACTTTTTAACTCAATAGTTATTTCTCTTCTATGTCATTATTGCATACCTTTGACATTAATCTCTGATGTGTAAGTCTGATAAATGCTTTTGAAAAGCACATAATATCCCTTTAAAATGTATATACCAATTCAATAGCATCTTCAAATATGTTCAGTGTGTTTCAGACATGATTTTCTTTCTTGAAAGAATTTGATTGTTGATAAATCTATGCTTTTCCCCACAAAGGGTTTCTCAATTGATTTTTTTTTTAAGGCCTGAGAATTTTTCTTAGTCATGTCAAGCTAATTGAGCTATTACCAAAATGAGGTCTTTTTGAGGTAAGTAAAATCAGTGTTGGTGATTTAACTTCAAAATATGACATATGAATGAAACATTTTTTTCACTGTACCATTTAAGGTAATAAAGCATAAATTCATAAAAAATTATGTATTTATGCCCTAGCCAGTTTTGCTTAGTGTATAAAGCACCGGCCTGTGGACTAAAGGGTCCCGGGTTTGATTCCAGTCAAGAGCACATGCCTGGGTTGAGGGCTCGATCCCCAGTAAGGGGCATGCCGGAGGCAGCCAATCAATGATTCTCTCTCATCATTGATGTTTCTATCTCTCTCTCCCTCTCCCTTCCTCTCTGAAATCAATAAAAATATATTTAAAATGATGTATTTATGGGTCCATTCATGCTTATATACATTTGGAAAAGTACACACTTAAAATTTCCTATATACCTAAAAGTTTACTTATTTTTAATATGTAATTTTCTATAATATAAAATAAGTGGTAAATAACTTGAAAAGTATTAGGTAATGGCAAGTCTGCTTTAAATTTCACTGATATACATGAGTGTAGATAAGAAATGGATTTCAATGCATAATAACCAATGAACTTTTTGTACTAGAACTATTTTCTGAGTGTAAATTTGGTTTTAAATAAGATAGCTAGAAGCTACAGTAACTATTTGTGAGCAGTCTAAAGCAGAGAGTTTTTTTCCAAACTGGATTCCATAGAACTATATCATTTTCCTAGAACCCATTAGAGTTTCATAGGTTATTTATAAGTAGCATACACATTTTGATTTTAAAGTTCAATAAAAAACAAATTTTTCCTAGTCATACTTTAACACAGGTACAAAAAAAATTACCTTTTATAACTTTATCTCTGCACAATTTCTGAGTTAATTAGAGCAAAACTTGGTAGTGTATTAAGAATTCTTTCTTCATTAGTATGTAAAAATCTTGAATGACATTATGGCCTCAATCATAGGGCATCTGAAGTCATAACTTGTATGGACAGTCTTCTCCATAACTTCCATTGGATACATAAAGTTTAACTAATTGAGCTTCTGCCTCTAGTCCAGCATCCCAGTTTCTAAAATTGCTAGTTTTCTCCCAATGAGCATTTGTCTATTTTTCCTATAACTGTGGTCTTTTTCCTATATCATCTGTGATGGATCTTCCTGGAAATAAGTCTGACGTTTTTATCACCTAGCACACTGAAGAACCAAGACAACTCAGAAAAGCCTAACATCTTTCTGTCTATCCTTTGACCCTTTATTATCATCACATCCTTATCCCCTACACAAACACACACACACACACACACACACACACACAGTGTTTTCGGACTCTTTATATACTGATTTTAAGCTGGATAGGAATTCATTCTGTAGAGTCTCTGGAGATTAAAATTTCTATTGTTGGCCATCGCTGTGGGAGTACAGTTCTGTGTCAGTAATAGTTCTAACTGCAGCCAAAAATGATCCTGGCTTACTTTCTTTTTTAAGGGCCTTTGGGTATATACAAAGTCCCTTGGACACAATGCCCAGCACTTTGAATGCAATATGTCATTTAATTGCACAATAACACTATGTAGGAAGGAGTATTTGTCCATTACATTTTTAGATGAGGAAATCAAGATCCAGAGAGATGAGGTAACTTTCCCAAAGTCTACAGAAAATAAGTGGAAGATGCTAGATTAAATTTTTATATTTTGGGGTCCAAAATTGATGTACATTTTCTATAACACCCAGCCTCATGGTTGATCTAGATACAGAAAATATAAAGTGGTCAAGTTTTTTATACCCCTGTTCCACTATCTATTCAATATTACTAATTATACTAATATTTATTTTTAGCTGCTGTTGTTATTGTTACTGTTGTTGTTTGAGAGGAGAGAAAGGGAAATTGCATTAAATTCTTTTGGGATTTTAATAATGTACCAAGAAAGCCAGCCTTGAGAACAAAAAGCAAAGAAGGGAAACATATACAAATAATCTGGATAGAGCAATCACAGTATTACTATTACCACATGGGCAATAGCTTAACCCTTACCTCTGAAAAACAAAGAGCACCCATTCTTAATGGTCTCTTGGTGTTGCTAAAGAATATATTGATGCTCTTAAATCTTTCTGTGACCTAGACTCAATTTATTAATCTCTCTCATGCCTGGGATTCTGCAACTGCAAACATTTCTCTCTTTTATAGGTACTGAGCTTTATCTTTTTATGTTGTTAGTAACTAAGTACATTTTTTACAGAACACTAGGAACTTGTCATCTGTCAAAGATTCGGGCATATAAAATAATAGTATTCTGTACAAGACTTTTTCTTAAATTGTTAATCTGAGTAGATTTCAAGGACATTTTTATATAAACCAACAACTAATCCATGGCTCAGGCATACCAAGTTGATAATTTTGACTGGGTTACTAAATAATCATTTGCTCAAATTCATCAGATTGTATACAAACTGGTTGTGAGTTTATGCACAGTTTTTAAAAACAGGTTAATATTGAATTTTCTAAAAATAATAATTGTTATATTTATATAGATACAATGTTAAAAAATAATAACAACTATTACAGAACAAGATTGAGTGTTGAGTAAAAAAGTTAAGCGAAGACTCAATCCATCACAGAACCTCGATTAGATAAAATCTAAGGAGGAGAATTTGAACAATTCTTTGAAAGACAAAAGTTTATCTACCTTTCTTCCTGAATAAAAAAATTTTTAAGAGGCATTCATCATTAGGTGAGGTCAAGTAAGATTAGCATCTGTGCAATATTGAAAGATGGGGTGGCCATGGTGACTTAACATAGAATGTTGGGATCCATGCAGAGTGATGAATGGCTCAGCATGGAATACTGGTGCCCAAGTAGTCAAGGAGGCAGGCATATGCTTGCTGGGAAGTGGAAATGGGGGAGAAGAGAGTGGAGACTGAAAGCAGCAATTTGAGATTGCTTACATAGAGGGTAGATTAAGACAATAAGTAATAATAGTTAGGATAACAGTTGCCAGATTTCTTACTGTCAGGAAAGGAAGTTACAGATCTGGAAAGACAGAATATTAGACTGAACAATATGATTTTGTAATGGAATTAAAGTTATTTATGTGAATTCATAGTTTTCTATATACATACAGTGACAGATTAGAGGTATGTGTAAGTCACATGCAAACATATTTCCAGTTCTATGTCAATGAGCAGAACTCTACTCAGATTTTGGTTTCTAAATACCATTGCCTACTAAGATAGAGGGTTTTTCATTTTGTTTTGTTTTTACAAAAATGGCTGATTCCAATGGAACAGGATAAACACAAGAAGAGCCTGAAACTTTATTTTGTGTGTATGTGCCAAAAAGCAAATAAATGCTCAAAGAATGATGGGAGCATGGCATGAAAAGCCAGTTTGAAGGGGCTTCATTGAACAAATTAGAGACAACTTAAGTATCAAAATAAATAATAATAATACAAATTATAACTAATTGAAAAGAATGGGACTCTATGAGCCAAAACTAGCATAAATAAATTAATCAAAGAAGAAAAATATTGCCCTTATAGTAGTAGGCTAATTAAAAAAAAAGAAGAAGAAAAGTTGGAAGTAAAAGTCTCTTTGTTATATATATATATATTTTCCTTTATTGATTAAGGTATTACAAATGTGTTCT
>NW_005355566.1:0-203 GCF_000412655.1 Myotis brandtii
ATATAAATATGTACATATAGCCATATCCTATATGTGTCTATATGATTAAAATGCACCAATTTAGTCCTTTGCCACACTTTTTAAAAATATATATATTTTATTGATTTTTTTACAGAGAGGAAGGGAGAGAGATAGAGAGTTAGAAACATCGATCAGCTGCCTCCTGCACACCCTCCACTGGGGATGTGCCCGCAACCAAGGTA
>NW_005355566.1:336-830 GCF_000412655.1 Myotis brandtii
CTCCTTTCATGGGGAAAGAGACTATTTTCCTGACTGTCAAAGAATCGCATGTGTGAGAGTTGATAACTTCCTCCTGCATTAATTCAAGAGAGCCATTTGGAAAAGATTTGCAAATTAGCACAAACTTGAAGGCCGAGCATAGAATAAAATTAGCTTTAAGATAATCAAGTTTGAGGGAAGTGAGAGTTTTAATAAAAATGGAAAGTGTAAAGTCATAGCCCTGGTATGGCTGTTATTTCAGGACGCTATGGATTAAAGCCCAGTGGATGACTCATCATGGTGACTGCTGGTCAAACCATGAGAGGACAAGTAAATATTCAGGGAGACATATCTGAAATGTTTAGAATGATTTTTGTAAATCCCCACCTTATGAAGTAGCTGAGAATAAGGTGGTGGTGGGGGAAGGAGCTTTCATCAGGATAAGAAAGGGGTTGGGGAAGAGGAAAAGGAGAAAGAAAATAGAATTTGGATATAACTTTAATTGATTTATTGTG
>NW_005355567.1:0-919 GCF_000412655.1 Myotis brandtii
ATAGTGATATTAAAATATTTTTTCTAATTAATTTTCTCTCAATGTTCACGGATTCATGCACCAGGCCACTATTTTATACTAATAAAAGGATAATATGCTAATTAGACTGGGTCGATTGGACATCTTCCAGATGTCTGACTTCCTTCCGGACAAACCCATGATGGCAGGGGCCGAGGCAGAGGTGGTTGGGGCAATCAGGCCGGCAGGGGGGCAGTTAGGGGGAGACCAGGCTGGCAAGCAGGGGCAGTTAGGGGTGATCAGGCAGGCAGGTAGAGTGGTTAGGGGCAATCAGGCAGGCAGGCAAGAGAGCGGTTAGGAGCCAGAGGTCCTGGATTGCGAGAGGGATGTCTGACTGCCGGTTTAGGCCCCTTCCTGCAGGATGGGGCCTAAACTGGCAGTTGGACATCCCCTAAGGGGTCCCGGATTGGAGAGGGTGCAGGCCAGGCTGAGGGACCCTGCCCCCCGTGCACAAATTTTGTGCACTGGCCTTCTAGTGTTTAAATAATTGTGAGTGCTGTCCAATAGTAATTCTGTGATAATAGAATTATTCTTATCTTCAATGTCTGAGCCACTATACAACTTATAGCTATTGACAACTATGTCCTAGTGTGACTAACAAATTAAATCTAAACATTTATTTAATTTTAAACAGTCACATAGGATTAGTAGCTATTGTACTAATATCAGCACAGATGTAGATTTAAATCTAGATAACCTAGAACATACAATTGTTTCATGTTTTTTGTGTGTGAGTATTATCCAACTAGTGGGCTAAATGACACAATGGGCTTGAAGGGGGAGAGGGAGAATAATGAATGAATAATTTAAGCTTATACTAGAAGACTTATATTAATGACTCTTAGCAGAAAAACATTTTTCTTGAGAATTTGGAAATAAGTTAAAGCTTTAACCTTGAAGG
>NW_005355568.1:0-336 GCF_000412655.1 Myotis brandtii
CAGGGCTGGAGGAAGAATCTTTAAAGAGGTAATTAAGCTAAAATGAGGTCACTAGGTGGACCATAATCCGATGTAACTGAGGTCCTTATAAGAAGAGATTGGGACACAGACATATAGAGGGAGAATGTGGTGTGAACATGAAGACGGACAACTTCACGCCCAGAGCTAAGCCCAAGAAGGACCCCCCTGTTGACCTTGATCTCAGACTTCTTGCCTCCTGAACTGTGAGAAATAAATTCCGGAGGTTTAAGCCCCCGAGGCTGTCTTACTTTGTTATAGCAGCCCTAGCTATCCAATACACTTCTCTTAATCAAATAACAAAGAAATGACTTTGGC
>NW_005355568.1:410-789 GCF_000412655.1 Myotis brandtii
CAAGCACCCAGCTGGGAGGACTGTGGGAGCTCAGAGCGTGCCCTTAGGAGCCAATCGGCACAGGTTCAAACCCAGCCCCTGCACTCCTCACCTACACAGCTTTGGGCAATTTTCTTAACCTCCCTCTAAAATATGGAAATATTAGGAACACCTGGAGTAGTGAATGAATGACTTTCTGTGTGAAGCATGTGAGCACAGACTCAGCACAGGTGAGTAGTCCAGGCGTGGGGGTTTCTGCTAACAAACACTCTCTCTGGAGAAACTCACTGAACAATCAGGCTTCAGAAAAGATGGCTGCTTGAGGTTTGGGATTAGCGTCTAATGAGAAGGAACAGGGATACGTTGCTGAGCAGACACTGCAGTGTCCAGCTTCTGCATT
>NW_005355569.1:0-209 GCF_000412655.1 Myotis brandtii
TCAGATGATTAATGACTTTGAGCATTTTTTCATATGTGCCTTCGCCTTTTGTATGCCCCCTTTGGAGCAGTGCCTATTTAGGTCCTTTGCCAATTTTTTAATTGGATTGTTTGTCTTCCTTTTGTTAAGTTGTATGAGTTCCCTATAATTTTGGAGATTAACCCCTTATTGGATGTATCATTAGCAAATATGTTCTCCCATGTAATGGG
>NW_005355570.1:0-369 GCF_000412655.1 Myotis brandtii
AGGAGGGTCACTAATATTTTACATCCAGCTCAACTGGAACACTTTCAGCGGAACTGATGGGGTTGGACACATTACACTGGTAAATCCCAGCATCCTCTCTCAGGACAGGGTCTATGGTGAGGGTGCTGTAGTTCCAGGACAGCTTCATCCGCTCCGTCAGCCGCAGATTCCTGCCATTGAAGAACCAGTGGGTGGAGACTGCATTTGTGTAGCACGTCAGGACCACAAAATCCTTATGCTCCATGACTGTTGTGTTGCTGGCTAGGAGGGTGGGCACTCTCACTCGCTCTGTGAAGAAATAGAGGTCATGGCTAATTGAGAGTGAGCTTGGGACCTGGCCATGCTAGCTCCTCAGACATCTTAGCCACT
>NW_005355570.1:586-810 GCF_000412655.1 Myotis brandtii
TGAGCTTTTACTGACCCTTTCCTACAAGTTCTTTTGACTTAAAAAATTCATGTATGTTGGGAAAGGCAATCTTACCACTTCTGCCTACTACTGGGGTCAAGGGCACTTTACAGAAAGTGAACGGACATTTAACTATTGTTAAACAACACATTAGGCAATAAAGATGGCCCAACCCAATCTTCATGCCTTGGATCTGGATAAGTTCCATCTGTAGGATTCCTCAG
>NW_005355571.1:0-1198 GCF_000412655.1 Myotis brandtii
CCATGAACCCGCCTCCCAGCCTCCCGGGTCAGCTCTGTGAACCTGGCGACAGTGGGCTGTGTGGCCTGCAGGTGTCTGGAGGAGGCGGCAGGGAGCGAGGAGGAGGAGCCTGGGGTGAGGAGGCCATGATTGCAGCCCAGGCTCCTGCCTGTCAGCCCCGAGTTCACAGTGGGAGCAGCCGCTCATCCCTGTCAGCCGAGTGGCCCTCCCACTGTGGTAGCGCCCTGACCACCAGGGGCCAGCTCCTGCGTTGAGCGTCTGCCCCCTGGTGGTCAGTGCACATCATAGCGACTGGTTGACCGGTTGTTGTGGTCATTCCACCGTTCAGTCACAGGCTTTTATTATATAGGATTCCCTATTCTGCATTTTACATCCCTGTGTGCTTGCAGCTGATTTGAAGTTTAGGTTTTGAGCCATTTCCTTTGGTCCAAGAGGTTGTGATGGCTGGGAAGGGGAAGGCTTTGACACCTTCCCCGGCTTTTGATTTCCGTCCTCCTCTCCCAGGGAGGCTACAAAGCAAAGCTTCCCATTTTCCAAGATGGTGACATGCTCTCGCTTATGCCTTATTATTCTTGGATACTTTTGAGAAGATTTAAACCTGTTTTTATTTTGTTTGACTTTTCGTTGTTTTCAGTGGGAAGGTTGGCATGAATATCTTATGGGAAACAGGAGTGTTTTCGGCTTCTCTGCCTGCCCCATCTCCAGTATCAGACTCAGTGTCCCCAAGCTGAAAACACCAGCCTGTCACAGCCCAGGCCCCCTGACGGCTGTGACCTCAGACTGTTCCTCAGCCAATCAGCCGGGTGACGCTAGCCTTTATGTGACTCAGAAAACGATGCCCCTTCTGCAGGTTAAAGGTTTAAAAAGAAGCACATTATTCCTTAATAATAATTATTGTAACAAACAAAGACTCTGTTTGAATAAGACATTTAATTCCACCAGGAAATTGTCAAAATAAACACATTTAGTTAGAAGACACTTTACTGCCATCTACCCAAACTGTGGTGACCACATATTTCCTGTCTTTGAAGTAAAACAACATGTAACAACATGTGACAAATGTCTAGCTATGATTAACACATCGTCGCTGTGGCAGCTGGAACGATTGTAATAGGAGTCCTGAATTCGTCTTTTAACAATTATTTTATTGTTTCTATCTCCTAATTATTATTATTTTTTTAAAATATATTTTATTGAT
>NW_005355572.1:0-801 GCF_000412655.1 Myotis brandtii
ATTTATTTCTGCTCTGATCTTTGTTATCTCCTTCCTTTTACTCACTCTGGGCTTTTCCTGTTACTCTCTTTCTGATTCTTTAAGTTGTAGAGTTAGATGATTTACTACCACTTTTTTGGGGTTTTTTTGTTTGTTTGTTTGTTTTGTTTTTGTGTGTGTTTTTTTTTTGTTTGTTTTTTCTGAGGAAGGCCTGTAGATCTATAAATTTCCTTCTCAGGACTGCTTTCATTGTGTCCCATAATTTGTGGATTGTTGTGTTTTCATTGTCATTTCTTTCCAGGATGTTTTTAGTTTCTTCTTTGATATTTTTGGTAACCCAATCATTGTTCAATAGCATGCTATTCAGCTTCCAAATGTTTGAATTTTTTGACTGTTTTTATTATAGTTCATTTCTAATATTATTCCATTGTGGTCTGAGAAGATGCTTGATATGATTTCAATCTTCTTCAATTTGGAGAAACTTTGCCTGTGACCCAATATGTAGTCTATCTTTGAAAATGTCCCATGTGCACTTGAGAAGAACCTATATTTGGTTGTTTTAAGGTGAAATGTTCTGAAGCTGACAATTATGTCCATCTGATCTAGTGAGTCATTTAGGATTGCTGTTTCTTTGTCTACAGGATTTATCCAGTGATGTCAGTGGGGTATTAAAGTCCCCTACTATGATTGTATTGTTGTCAATCTCTCCCTTAATATCTTCCAGGAGTTTTTTTTATGTATTTGGGTGCTCCTGCATCGGGAGAATATATGTTTATCAGGGTTAAATCCTCTTGTTGTATCAATCCCTTTAGTATTATGAAG
>NW_005355573.1:0-492 GCF_000412655.1 Myotis brandtii
CATATTTCACAGACCTAGAACAAACTCTCTAAAACTTCACATGGAATAAAAGTGACCCCAAATAGCCACAGTGATCTTGAGAAAGAACAAAGTTGGAGGGATCACAATACCAGATATCAAGCTATATTTCAAAGCCACTGTTCTCAAAACCACCTGGTACTGGCACAAGAACATACGTATAGAGGAATGGAACAGGTCAGAGAACCCAGAAATAGACCCAAGACATTATGCTCAATTAATATTTGACAAAGGAGGCAAGAGCATACAATGGAGTCAAGACAGTCTCTTCAATAAATGGTGTTGGGAAAATTGGACAGATACATGTGAAGAAATGAAACTAGACTACCAACTTACAGCACATGCAAAAATAAACTCAAAATTGATAAAGGACTTAAATATAAGACAGAAAACCATAAAAATCATAGAAGAAGTCATAGGCAACAAGACATGAGATGTATGTCGTAGCAATATCTTTACCTATACAGCTCCTAG
>NW_005355574.1:0-1341 GCF_000412655.1 Myotis brandtii
AAAGCAAGTGGAGGACCTAACACGCTTGGCTTTGGGCACCATGAGTGCTGGCCATTGGATCAGGCTTGTCTGGGGCTTGCTGCCGAGTTGGGGGCCGGCCCAAGGTGTATGTACTTTGGCGTGTAGGAGGCTGTGCTCTTAAGGGAACCACTGGAGACTCCTTTGTGGAATTTTCCCCCTGATCATCTGGAGACAGGCCGGAGGTGAGTGATGGGGAAGTGGGGCCCAATGCCCAAGAGAGCTCAGGGGGCCGTGGCACTATCAGGGTCGCTGCTGGGCCTTGGTGCTTACGTTTATTTACTTGGAAGTTGGTGCCTGCAGGCTGATGGGGCTTTTGCTTTAACCAATTCACAACCCAAGTGTGTGTGGCTGGGCAAGAAGGGCAACCAGCACCCACCGCATCCACCAGTGCCTCTTCTGGGAGGCAACCAGGGCTCTGTGAGGCAAAGGGAGTTAACTCATACTCCAGGCGCCCCCCGCTAGAGTGTGGCCTGGTCTGGGTCTTGTGGACAGAAATGGGTTGTCATGAAGGGGAATGGGTAGCGACACCCCGTTTTTGGGAGCCCGCTATGCCGTGTGTTTCAGCCCTGTCACCAGCTTGCAGGGCCCGGAATCGGTCTTTTCTGCTCTGTGGGGAGGCAAGGGTGTGCTCCCTGCAATAATCGCAAACCCGGCTCTCTGGGCGCGTGGGGCTCGGGCTCAAACTGATTCACCTCCCAGCTCTGCCTCGGCTGCTGAGAGGCCCACACTGGGCCTGGCATTCATTCGGGCGCCAGGATGCTGAACCCAGTATCGTGCGGGCCTAGCAGGCCCCACCTGCTAGGCTCTGTGCCGCAGGTGTCTTCAACCTCTTCCCCGGGCTGCCGCCCACTCCTGCGAGAGAAAAGCGTGAGGCTCGCTCACGCACCAGCTTCCGCTTGCCATCCCGGAAGGCTCCCTGCAGAGTGGACGCCTTTGCTTGCTGTGCGGTCGATTGCGTCGTTCTCCCCGTTGCGGGCTTGAAGACACGCTGCGAGGTTTTGGCGGGGTCTCGGCTACCAGGAGGCCGGCTGTGCTCTTTGCCGCACCATGGAGCGGAGGTGTGGGGCTGCAGCTCTTGCGCGGTTGTCAGGTCAGTTGCGTCTGTTCGCTTTTTTGTTTCCTCCCGGGGGAGGAGATGGAGGTAAATGTGGCGGCAGAGCACGAGGAAGAGGGAGGTTCCCGCAGAGACCTGCACCTCTAATCAGGGTCACGCTGGGAGTTCGTGCCCTATCGGTTCGCCAAGTATTGTACCAGCAGGTTAAAGGGGTGTGTCTCACCGCAACTTCTGGTCCAAACGGTGGTGTGGCTGCCCGGATTGGC
>NW_005355575.1:0-252 GCF_000412655.1 Myotis brandtii
CCAGCCCCATGCCATTAACTGTTCAAATTTGGACAAACACGTCGGCGATCCATTCCTACGGCGCAAAGTAACACAATTTTCCCCGTAAGTCGGAACCCACCTACATAAGCACCTACGTCACTCACATGGAGCACACACACAGCAGTAATGAAGTGAAACAGTCAAAAACATTTAAAAGAAAGATAACAATTCTTGACCTTTACTTGTGGTAAATAAATAATAAAAAACATAAAGCACATATGTACATACGTC
>NW_005355575.1:520-810 GCF_000412655.1 Myotis brandtii
GGAGGTTGTGATGCCACCCCCAGTCATGCTCAGGGTAGGGCCAATTGGGGGGTTGGGGCGCCGCCCCCTGTCACACTCAAGGCAGGGTCGATGGGGAGGTTGCGGCGCCACCCTGTCACGCACAGAGCAGGGCCCATCAGGGGGGTTGGGACACCGTACCCTGTTACACACAGAGCAGGGCCGATCAGGGGGTTGGGTCACTCCCCCTTGTAACACTCAGGGCAGGGCCGATCAGGGGGTTGGAGCACCACTGCTGTAACACTCAGGGCAGGGCCAATGGGGAGGTTATG
>NW_005355576.1:0-6936 GCF_000412655.1 Myotis brandtii
TCTGTCCCTGATTTCATTCTTCTCACTTCTCTCCCTCCCTGATGTCACTTTCTCTCTCCCCACACCCTGAAATCTATCTTCTGTCTTTCCTTTCTTTCCTCACCCCTCACTCTGACCCCACTCCTCTCTGAGACCTCTCTCATCTCCCTGACCTCTTGATATATCTCCTCTCTCTCTTCTCTCTCATCCCGCTCTGAAATCTATCTTCTGCCTTTCATCTCTCTAATCTCCCTAGCTTCTCCTCCTCTCTGCTCATTGCCCTCTCTGAGCTCAATCTCTTCTCCCTTTGATTTCCCTTCTCTAATTTCCTCTATTCTCTCTCTGGTCTCTCCCTCACTCCATTCCCTCTTTTCTATCTCTTACTCCCTTCTCTCCAGTCTCATTTCACTCTCTTCTATTTTTGACTTGCATCTTCTCTCTTCCCTCTGAACTCTCACCTCTCTCATTCCTTACTCCCCTCTCTCCTCCTGTCTACTCTCCCTCTCTGAGCTCCCTCTTCTCCCACATCGCCCTATCTTTTCTCTCCCACACCCCGATCTCCAGCTCTCTCTCAATTCTCTCATTCCCTCTAAACTCTTCGCTCTTCCTACTCTCTGGGCACCCATTCTTCTTGCTCTCCCCCCCAACTCATTTTCTCTCTGATCTCACTCTCATCTCTCCCCACATATCACCCTGTCCTCTCTTTCTGAGCTCCCAATCTTTGTCTCTGATTTCAACTCTTCTCTCTCCCCTTCTCAGAACTCACTTTTCGCTCTTTGATCTTACTCTTCCCACATCTCCCTATTTCTCTCTGATGTGCCTCTTTTGTCTCATCGCTCTTTCCAAACTTTCTCTTCTCTATCTCCCCGAGCTCTCTTTGATTGCCTCTCTGATGGCACTCTCTCATCTCTCTGCTCTTTCTCTGAACTCCCACTCTTCTCTCTGCCTCTGTGAACTCTCTCTCTACACACTTTCTTCTCAAGCTCTGCTTTCGATCTCTTCCCTGTCCTCCGTGATCTGTTTCTCATTTTTTACTCCCTTCTTCCTCCTCCTCCTGTTTCTCTGATCATCTCTGTAATCTCACTCTCTTCTTTCTCTCTTCCCTCTGATCTCATGCTACCTCTTATTTGCCCCCACTCCTCTTCCTCTCCCCTCTCTCCTTCTCAGACTCACTTTCCCTCTTAACTCACTTTCCTCTCCCTGCCCCGTCTCTTCTCACATATTGCCCTGCTCTCTCTCTCAGCACTCACTTTTGTGTCTGATTTCATTCATGTCACTTCTTTCTCCCTCTGACCCTCTCTCCACTCTTTCTTCTACTCTCTGGACTCATTCTTTGTTGGCCTCACTCTATGTTCCTTTCTAGTTTCTTGTCCCTGCACCCTAATTTCCATCTCTGAGATCTGTCTTCTGCCTTTCGTTTCTCTCTCCTCACTCCCTCACTGACGTTCTCTGTGAACTATTTTCTCTCTTCTCCTGTCCTCTCTCTTATTTGACCTGCCTCTTCTCTCTGATGTCACTCTCACTTCTCTCCCCGTCTGACTCTCTGAACTCTATCTTCTTTCTCATAAATTCTCTCATCACCGCTCTTAACACTCTTTCTTCTCCTCCTCTATGATCTCAATCTCTTCTCCCTCTCACTTCTTACTCTTCTCCTCTATGATCATCTCTCTGAGCTCTCCCTTTCTTTTCCTTCTCTCCTCTCTCTTCGTCGTTTTCTAATCTGATGACCCATTTCTGCCTTTCCTTTCTCGCTCTAATTTCCCTCTATTCTCTCTCTCTTCTTCTCTATTTCTCCCCCCTCATTTTTCTCTCTTTGACCACTTCTTTCTCACTCTGCTCTTTCTCTCAACTCCCACTCTCCTGTCTCTCTGCCTCTCTCACCTCTCTTGGTGACTTCTGTCAATATCAGCCTCACATCTCTGTCTCTCACTCCCCTCTGATCTCTTCTCTATCTGTGAACACTCTGTCCTCTCTTTAACATCAATGTCTCAGCCCTCTCTTCTCTCTAATCTCAATATCTACTCTCCCCTTCCCACTCTTCTCATCTGTCTTCCCTCATTTCTCTCTCACTCCCTCTGATCTGCCACATTTCCTCTCTACTCTCTGAGCTCGATCTACTCTTTCCATAATCCCACTCTTCCCTCTCTACCTCTTCTGCCTTTCATTTCTAATTTCCCTCTATTCTCCCTGCTCATCTCCTTAATGCCTCTTCTCTCTGGGCATCTCCCTCTCTGCACTTATTCTTGCTCTGATCTCCGGCTCTTCTGTTTCTGAGCTCAATCTCACATCCCTTATTGTCTCTGAATTCTCTCCTCACCCATCTCCTCTCTGATGTCTTTTCTCTCCCTCACTCTGACTCTCTCTGACCTCCCTCATATCTCTCCCCTCTTTCTCTGAGCTCCCACTCTTCTTTCTCTCTGATGTCACTCTATTCTCTCATCTCACTCCCTCTGTGAACTTTCTCAATATATCTTCTCTCGCTCTCTCCACTCCTACTCTTTTATCTCAACCTCTTTCTCTCACTCTCTTCTCTGAACTCCCTCACCTCTCTGAATTGTATGTTCGTTCATTTCTTATCCCAATCATCTCTCCTCTATCCAATTCCCCCTCCTCCTCTCGTCATGAACTCTTCTCTTTTTGATCCCTCTCTGATCTCTCCTTCTTCACGCTCTTCTCTCTTCCCTCTGTTCCCCTGCTCTCTCATTTCTCTCTCTCTGATCTCTCACTTTCTTTCCCCCACTCTTTTTCCTCTCCCTCTCAGAACTCCTTTTCTCTTTGATCCTGCTCTTTCCCCGTCTTCTTGCTCCCCTTCTGCTCTCCCTCTTCTGTCTCTGATTTCGTTCCTCTCACTTCTCTCTCCCTCTTGAATTCTCTGTGGCCTCTCTCACTGTTTCTTATCCCCTCTCCTCTATCCAATTCCCCCTCCTCCTCTCGTCATGAACTCTTCTCTTTTTGTTCCTTCTCTGATCTCTCCTTCTTCACTGCTTGATCGAGCTCACGCTCTTCTCTCTTCCCTCTGTTCCCCTGCTCTCTCATTTCTCTCTCTCTGATCTCTCACTTTCTTTCCCCCACTCTTTTTCCTCTCCCTCTCAGAACTCCTTTTCTCTTTGATCCTGCTCTTTCCCCGTCTTCTTGCTCCCCTTCTGCTCTCCCTCTTCTGTCTCTGATTTCGTTCCTCTCACTTCTCTCTCCCTCTTGAATTCTCTGTGGCCTCTCTCACTGTACCTCTTCTCTCTGCCCACTGTTCTCCCTTCCTTCTCTCTGAACTCTGATTTCCGTCTTTCCTTTCTCTCCTCATCCCTCACTCTCGCCCCACTCTCCTCTCCTCTATCTGATCTCCCTCCCTCTCTGAGACCTCTCTCATCTGCTCCTCTCCATAACTCTGTCTGAACTCTCTCACCTCTCAGTGACATCCCGATATATCTCTTCTCTCTCTGAGCTCATTCTTCCTGAGCTCTCCCTTTGATCTCCCTCTCTTCTCTCATTTCCCTGGACGTTCTTTTCTTGCTTAACTCTTCTCTCTCATCCCTCTAATCTCTTGCTCTTCTCTATTTCTCTGAGCTCAATCTCTACTCCCTTTGAACTCTCTTATCTAATTTCCCTCTATTCTCTCTCTGGTCTCCCCCTCACTCTGACCTCCTCTATTCCTTCTTTTCTATCTGTAATCTAACTCGCTTCTCTCTAATCTCATTCTTCTCATTTCACTCTCTTCTATTTTTGACTTGCATCTTCTTTCTCTCATCTCTCTTCCCTCTGAACTCTCCCTCTCTGATCTCATTCTTCTGTCTCTCATTCCTTACTGCCCTCTCTCCTCCTCCTGTCTGCTCTCCCTTCTCTCTCATCCCACATCACCCCATCTTTTCTCTCAACTCCCTCATCAAGCTCACGCTCTTCTCTCCTGTTCTCATTTCTCACTCTCTGATCTCTTGCTACCCTTCCTTTGCCCCCACTCTTCTTCCTCTCCTCTCTCCTTGCTCCTACTCAGAACTCATTTTCCCTCTTAACTCACTTTCCCCGCCCTGCCTTCTCTCTGAGCTCCCCCTCTTCTCTGATTTCTTCTTGTCACTTCTTTCTCCCTCTGACCTCTCTTCTATGTTCTTTTCTGATTTCTTGTCTCTGAACCCTGATTTCCATCTCTGAGATCTATCTTCTGCCTTTCATTTCTCTCTATGCACTCCCTCACTGAACTCCCTCTCTTCTGTGAACTATTTTCTCTCTCATCTGCTTTTCTCTACTCCTGTCCTCTCTCTTATTTGACCTGCCTGTCCACTCTCACTTCTCTCCTCATCTGTCTCTCTGAACTCTACTTTCGTTCTCATAAATTTTCTCATCACCTCTCTTGACACTCTTTCTCCTCCACTATGATCTCAATCTCTTCCCCCTCTCACTTCTTACTCCCCTCTCCTCCTCTTCTATCTTTACCTACCTCATCTCCTCTCTCTCCACTCCTACTCTCTTATCTCAACCTTTCTCTCACTCTCTTCTCTGAACTCCCTGATTTCTCTGAGTTGTATGCTTTCATTTCTTACTGCTCCCTTTACTTTCTCTTACCCAGTCGTCTCTCTCCTCTCTCCAATTTCTCTCTGAGCTCCCTCCTTCTCTCCTCATGAACCCTTTTCTCCTTTTGATCGCTCCCTCTTCACTCCTTGGTGGAGCTCATGCTCCTCTAACTCCCCTCTATTTCCCCCACTCTCTTCTCTCCCCTTCTCAGAACTCATTTTCTCTTTGATCCTGCTCTCTCCCTCGTCTCTGAAATCATTCTTCCGCCTTTCCTCTCTCTCTCTCTCCTCACTCCCACTCTTCTCTCTCCTCTATCTGATCTCCCGATCAATCTCAGGCTCTTCTCGTTGAGACCTCTCATCTCCCTGATCTCTCGTCTGCTCCTCTCTTTCTCACTTTGAACTCTCTCACCTCGATATATCTCTTCTCCTACTCTCTCGGACTCATTCTTCTCTGATCTCTTTCTCCTCTGAGCTCTCCCTTGCCCCCCTATCATCTTCTTCTCTATTTCTTCTTTGAACTCCCTTCTCTAATTTCCATCAATTCTCGCTCTGATCTCTCCCTCACTCTGACCTCCTCCATTCCCTCTTTTCTGTCTCTGATCTCTCTCTCATGTCCTTCCTCCCACTCTTCACCCTCCCCCCTTCTCAGAACTCATTTTTCTCTTTGATCTTACTCACTTCTCTCTGATCTCATTCTTGTCACTTCACTCCTCTATTCGTGACTTGCCTCTTCCCTCGATAAATCTCCTCTCTGAACTCATTCTTCTGTCTGCTTTCCCTTCTCTCAATCATTTCTTTCACTCTCCCTCTTCGCCCCTCTCTGAGCTCCCTCTACTCTTTCCCTTACCCCACTCTGATCCTTCATCTCCCTATCTTTTCTCTCAATTCCCTCTAAACTCCTCTTCACTCCCTGATCGATCTCTCTCTCTTCCTACTTTCTGTGCGCCCTTCCTCCTTCTCAGAATTCACTCTCATCTCTCCCTGCCCCATCTCTTCTCACATATCGCCCTGTCTTCTCTCTCTGATATGGCTCTCATCTCTCTCTTTGATCTTACTCTTCTCACATCTCCCTATTTTCTGTCTGATGTGCCTCTTTTGTCTCATCTCTCACTCTTCTCTCTGGTTTCATTCTTCTCTCCGCCTCTGTGAACTCTCTCTCTACACTCTTTCTTCTCCTGCTCTGTTTTCAGTCTCTTCCCTGTCCTCCGTGATCTGTTTCTCATTTCTTACTCCCTTCATCCTTCTCTCTCAGCTCTGTTGCTCATCTGTCTTTTCTCTCTCTGAGCTTCCTCTACTATTTCTCTTATCTCACCCCACATCTCACTTTCTTCTCTATTGGCTTCATCTCTCTCTCCCCTGATTTACTCTGAACTCTCTCTGTGACCACTCGATATCTCTCTTGTCTCTCTCAGCTCTTTCCCCTGAACTCTATCTTCTGTCTCTCATTTCTCTCTCATCCCACTCCTCTCTCCTGTCTAAACTCTCCCTTCTCTATCTGATCTCTCTCATCCCTCTTTGAAATATATCTTCTGCCTTTCATTTCTCTAATTTCCCTCTATTCTCTCCCCTCTGCTCATCTCCCTCTCTTCTCTATTTCTCAGAGCTCAATCTCCTCTCATTACCCTCTGAGCCTACTTCTCTCTTTGAACACCCTTCTCTCATTCACTCCATTCTCTGAGCTCCCACTCTTCTCTCCCAAATCTGCCTCTGCCTTCTTTGAACACTATCTTCTATTTCTTACTCCCCTCTCTCCTCCTTCTGTCTGCTCCCCCTTCTCTCAATCATTTCTTTCATCCTTCCTCTGATCTGCATCACTCCCTCTCTCTGAGCTCCCTCTATTCTCTCCGATCTCTCGGCTACTCTTTCTTTGCCCCGTCACTTCTCTCTCTGAGCTCTCAATCTTCTTTCTCCCTGACTCCTCTCTCTGTTCTAATTTTTTGTCCCCGATTTCCATCTCTGAGATCTCTCTTCTGCCTTTCATTTCTCACTCCTCACTGACCTCCCTCCGTTATCCCACTCTTCTCTCTCCTCTATCTTCTTTCTCATAAATTCTCTCATCACCTCAATCTCTTCCTTCTCTCCTCTCTCAACCCTCTCTAAAATCTAATTTCCGATCTTCTTCTCTCTGAATTATCTCTTACGCTGATCTCTCTCTCCTTTTCAGAACTCATTTTCCTCTTTGATCTCCCTAATTTCATTCTTCTCACTTCTATCTTTGACCTGCCTCTTCTCTCTCTCCTCTCTCTCTACGCTCTGTCTGTATTCTTTCTTCTCCTACACACTGTCCCTTATCTAAAGTTCCTTTTGTTTTTGCAGACACACATGGCTGCTGCTTCCACGGCCGGCCTCGCTGTGGGAGCCCACCTGATGCTCTGAGGCCAACCTCTTCACTGACCGGACTTGCTCTCAGGACTAAATGCTGGGGCAATGAAATATGGACAATCTCCAACTTCAA
>NW_005355577.1:0-627 GCF_000412655.1 Myotis brandtii
CAAAACTATCATGTAGAATAGGAGGGCAGATAAAGAGTTTCACAGAAAAGAAAAAGCTAAAGGAGTTTATTATCACCAAACTAGTATTACATGAACTGTTCAAGGGTATTTTTTAAGAAGAGGAAGAAGGAGAAGAAGAGGAAGTGGAAGCGGAGGAAGAAGAAGAAGACGAAGAAGAAGAAGAAGAAGAAGAAGAAGAAGAAGAAGAAGAAGAAGAAGAAGAAGAAGAAGAAGAAGAAGAAGAAGAAGAAGAAGAAGAAGAAGAAGAAGAGCTATCAATAATTAAATCTAAAAATCAAAATAAATGAATAAGGAATCTAATGAACAAAATAAACTGATAAACAAAATAGAACCAGAGGCATGGAAACATGGAACACCCTGGAGAATCTCAGAAGGATGGGGGAGTGGGTGCTGGGAAGAGATTAACCAAAGGTCTTATATGCATATATGTATTACCTATGGACAGACAATAGAGTGGTGAAGGTTTGGGGTGGGGTAGGAACTGGGTGAAGAGGGAGCAATGGGAGGGAAAAGGGGACATCTGTAATACTCTCAACAATAAAGATTAAAAAATAACTGTTTGTATGCGTGTGTGTGTGCTCACACGTGTTTTCTGAAGACAGCACA
>NW_005355578.1:0-504 GCF_000412655.1 Myotis brandtii
GCATTTGGGATTCTCAAAATAAATCCACTTTTTATCGATAGTCACAATTCAGTGCAAAAAAGACTTTCTTTCGCGCCGTTGAAGCAACATTTTACTGATGACTTTTCAGTTTTCCATTTGTCTTTTGTTCAGTTGATGTGGCACCCATTTTCCTTCCTTTAAAAATCTTTCCCATTGCTTGTAAACAATCGGAAATTTTTGCTGAGCAACGTTTAATCTTTCTGCAAGTTGTTTTTGAGTTTGACACACATCTTCACCCAATAATGCTTGTAATTGCTGGTCTTCGAACTTTTTCGGTTGACCTAGACGTTCTTGTCTTTCACATCAAAATCATCACTTTTAAAGCATTTAAACCAGCACTCACAAGTATCTTGAGATGGAGTATGTTCACCATAAGCTTCCAGAAGTATACAATAACTTTTTCTTCAAAATAAAGTAATTAATTAAAACTTTCTGCAAATGCTCTTCTTTTGGCATGAAATTTGACATTTTTAAGTGTCAAAA
>NW_005355578.1:549-918 GCF_000412655.1 Myotis brandtii
ATTTGACATGTAAAGTTTTGAAGCTTGTTGTCAATACAACAAAATAGCATACATATCAAATCGCATATATATCAACATATGTGTAACTCCATCTATTGAAAAAAATCCGCATTATTTACCGGGTCACCTAGTATTCTTATGCAGGAATCATCACTTCATGAATGGACTTCCTCATTCACTGATTTAATCATTCATTCAAAAATATTTATTGAATTTCTACCCTGTAGCAAGCCTGTGATGAATGCTGGAGGTGCAGCTCTGAGCAAAATACAGGGAAGTGAGCTACACAAGCGAATGCTGAGGAAGTAGGGGGAAGGATAGGAGCACACAGGAGGAGGCCCTTCTTAGATTAGCAGGATTCTCTTTTCT
>NW_005355579.1:0-800 GCF_000412655.1 Myotis brandtii
ATTCTGGATTCTCCATCCCAGGTAGAATCCCTTCAAAGGATTTAGGAAATGACTCCCCATCCCCAAGGTCCCGGGTCTGAATACAGCTGCCTGTGGCTCCTAAAGACATCACACCAGCCCACGGTGTCTTTGGGAGCATGAGGAACGTCCTCAGCAGGATGAGAAAGGAAAACCCAGGATCTGGGGTAGCTTCCATCTCAGAGGTGCTGAGGGTCATACAGGGGCCTCCCTTCCCCAAACAGAGGAACCCACAGAGTCCCCAGGTTGACACTCCATGTGGAGCTGCTCCAGAAGCTAGGCTCTGTGGGGAGGCCTAGAGCAGATAACAGATAGGGACACAGGGTATTTTGGGGATCAATCATCCAGGCAAGCACCCTCTACCAAAAGAGCCCTCACCAGGACCTGGCTTTGAAAACCTGGAATAGCACATTCTCCTGAAACAGCACATCAACCAGAGGGGACAGTTCTCTGGACACTGGACACATAATACCCTGGAAAAAGCCAGTCCTCTCACTGGGATGCAGTCAGGAGGCATGAGACTCACAGGGACCAAGCCCCGGATGGCTGGCTCTTAGTCTAGCAATCAGAGCTCACCTCTGTCCAGGGCTCACAGTGAGCTCCCACCTTCTGGAGCCTGGTCAGCATTCCTAGTGCAGTACCTGACATTGCCTGCAGGTCACCTTTTGCCTTCCAGGGGGCGATATTGAGACGCACCTACAAAAAACAGGAAATCCACACTTGAACTGAGCTTTGCCTAAGGAGATGCAGAAGGAGACCTATTTCCATTCCCTGACTAATAG
>NW_005355580.1:0-899 GCF_000412655.1 Myotis brandtii
CTAATTAACTAGGTACAGAGTCAGGCTGCTGATCTCCACCCCCCGCAAAATGTCTTATTTTCTTCATAAGAGTCACCCACCTTGTACTCTGGCAGAGGGAGGGCAGAGTGGACTAGAGCTGTGTAAGCAGAAGCCAGGATTGGGGACTCGGAGGTTAGAGCTCAGAAGGCAGACACCCCAAGTTTCCTAGGCTGAGTCATTCCCTCACACAGCAGACGACATCTTTCCCACACAGACATTTGCTATATAGGAGGCCTTGCCTGGGGGAAAGACAGTTGATGCACCCTACTGGAAAACACCTTGCCATGAGGCCACTTAAGAGACTAAAAATAACTACTAGCCTCCAGGCAGAAGCAACTGCCCGGCCCTGTTGAAAAAACTCGTGCCACTCCCTAGCACATTACCTGGGTGGGGGATCATATCAGTCTGTAGGCAGAAGTGGTCTCTGGAGGCTTTGAGTCTTTGCCTGTTCTAACTAGTCAGAAATAGTGTTTGACACTGTCCTGTACTAGAGATTGAGAGGTATAGAGGATCTACCTAATACATAATCAGAAATCTAAACAGACAGCCAAAATGAGGAGACAAAGAAGAAACCCCCAAATGAAAAAACAAGAAAATTCTCCAGAAGAAATAAATGAAACAAAGATAAGAAAGTGATCTGAAACAGAGTTCAGAGTAATGATGGTAAAGATGCTTAACAGCAAGAAAAAATATACAGAAACTATGAAAAAAGAACAATTGGAAATAAAGAATGACATAACACAAATAAAAAACACATTGGAAGGAATCCACAGCAGTGGGGAAGCTAAGGGTCGAAGACAGGGTTGAAAAAAAATCAATCAGAGAACCAAAAAGAAAAAATAATGAAAAAACAGGAGGACAGCTTAAGGGAGCTGTGG
>NW_005355581.1:0-2247 GCF_000412655.1 Myotis brandtii
CCAGGGTGGAAACCACAAGTTCCTTTATTGTTATTGTTATGGTGTTAATTGTCAACTGTTAACTATCCTGTGGCCACCTATGTAAAAGGAGCATGTGTCTATCATTTTACTTTTTACCCAATCCCAGAGGTTTCTCCACTTTGCTTTCTTCGCTCCTCCCTAAACTATCACCAATGGATTTCATGTAACCCACGTATGTCTCCTCCTTTGATTGTAATGTATAAAACAAGGTGAAAAACTGCCATTTTCCAGAGCATTATCTTAATTCGTTGAAATTCTGCTTCCTGGCAATTGTTGACAGTTTGGCTCAAATAAACTCACAAAAATTCTTTACATGTTTGAATGTTTCTTACATTAACATTAAAAAAGACAATATTGCCCACCTTCAAGGGTAAGTCTATCATATTTCCTTATTTGCAAGTTATATATTTTTAAAGTTTTTTTTTTTAATCCTTATCCGAGGGTATTTTTCCATTGATTTTAGAGAGAGTGGAAGAGAGAGGGAAAGACAGAGAGAAACATTGATGTGAGAGAAACACATCGATTGGTTGCTTCCTGCACACAGGCTGGGCTGGAGAGGAGCCTGCAACCAAGGTACATGTCCTTGATTGGAATCAAACCCAGGACCCTTTGGTCTGCAAGCCAATGCTCTATCCACTGAGCCAAACCGGCTAGGGCTTAAAAGTTATTTTTATCCATTCAAAACTATGGTAGAAACTATGCTACAACAAGCTACATTATAATGGAATTCTAGTAGGTGAAATTAAAATGCCTATTGATATAAATACCAATAAAATTAAAATGTATAGTTAGATCAGAATATAAACTATTTGAACAGTGTAAACATTTAAAGATAAAATAAGGGATACTTCAATGTTAAAAGACAACACGTAATAAGCATTGCTTCCTATTGGTGCTAAACATCCTATCAAGTCTTCAAGGCTGAGAGAGCAAATTAAACAAGTAAGAAGATGCAATCATAAATAACTGTGGGCACTTTGAAAGAGCATTCAATTTGTGGTGACTACAATGAACAGATACACCTTTGTTCTATTAAAAAGAATTAATCCATCAGGGGTCAGTAACCACCAAAAGCTTAATGAATTTAAATGTAAATGAAATTTTAATCCCATGTAACTTTTTCCCCTTGGGCTAGAATAAACTTGAGGTTTATTGATGTGGAATTTAATTACATTGACAGTGAAGATAGTCCTTAAACCACAGATACCAACAGATTCAAAAATCATGCAGATTTTTTTTAAATGTACACAAGGAAAAAGACAACCTCAAAATCCTGTCAAAGAAACATGTTTTCAACTTAAGAGTAAGATTCATGTTTTGAGGAATGGGGTCTTTGCAGAACAGTTCATATAGAAACACTTTCCTTATCTAGCAACTGCCAGCACATCTTGACTAGAGATCATAAAGAGGAAGATAAAAAGGATTTGGGCCTGTGTGTTGCCCAAACATCAGAGAACCTATCACCAGTCAACTCCCGAGTCCTAGACACCTGGCAGAATCTGCACGGGCTGTTTTCTGAGATCTCTGTTTCCCCCCAGGTATGTTTTTTCTATTCCAGTGCTGATTTCCTGGTAATAAAATATATCCTACTTTCTAACCAGAACCTCATTAGAAATAACCAATGTATCAATTTGATTTTAGGAGGAAGTGATTGGAAATGATGTTTCTCTGGCCTTGCGTTGTCTGTCTCACTCCAGAGAGGTCCAGAGCCTTGCTTATGCCTTTATAAGGTATCCCTTTGTTATTAACAAGGAAGCAAACAATTTGTGGGTTTTTCTGTATATGCCTTTAAGATCTTTGATTGATTAGACTTTAGGAGGCTACGGAGGAATATGACTCAGTTGTGTTGAGATTTTGTTAAGATACAGATGCAGGAAAACTGGGAGTTTTATTTTTAAACCAACCCCTAGGGTCTTAGTAAAATATGCAGCAGTCATTACTTCAAGTATCTCTGCCTCTTCAGTCCTTCCTAACAAAGCTGGAAAAACTTTAAAGAGCTTGTAATTTCCATTTTATCCCATGGGTCCATGTTCTTGGTCAGTTTGGAAAGCAAGCCTAAGACAACCACCAAAGAAAGTTGGAGTTTACATCCAGGATAGCACACAGGTTTCATATTTCCTGCTGAATCCAATCAATTAGAGGTGGCAGCCTAAAGTTCCATGTTGAGCAGAATGACAAAATACAGTGGATCAGTGGGAAAGAAACAGACTGGATTATATATATTTA
>NW_005355582.1:0-737 GCF_000412655.1 Myotis brandtii
TCCCCCCCCCCAAGAATAGCCAGTCCATTCCCTTTCTCTGCCCCTGATTCCATTATAATCACCACTTCATTCCGTTCATCTGATTATTTATTCACTTGATTTTTAGATTCACTTTTTGATAGATGTGAATTTGTTGTTCATAATTTGTGTCTTTACCTTTTTCTTCTTCTTCCTCTTCATAAAGTATACCTTTCAGCATTTCATATAATGCTTGTTTGCTGGTGATCAACTTTTTTAGCTTTTTCTTATCTATGAAGCTCTTTATCTGACCTTCAATTCTGAATGATAGCTTTGCTGGATAAAGTAATCTTGGTTGTAGGTTCTTGGCATTCATCACTTTGAATATTTCTTGCCACTCTCTTCTGGCCTGCATGGTTTCTGTTGAGAAATCAGCTGACAGTCGTATGGGTACTCCCTTGTAAGTAACTGAGTTTCTTTCTCTTGCTGCTTTTAAGATTCTCTCTTTGTCTTTTGCTCTTGGCATTTTAATTATGATGTGTCTTGGTGTGGTCCTCTTTGGATTCCTTTTGTTTGGGGTTCTCTGCACTTCCTGGACTTGTAAGTCTATTTCTTTCACCAGGTAGGGGAAGTTTTCTGTCATTATTTCTTCAAATAGGTTTTCAATATCTTGCCCTCTCTCTTCTTCTGGTACCCCTATAATTCTGATGTTGGTACGTTTGAAGCTAGCTGTCCCAGAGGTTCCTTACACTATCTTCGTAATTTTGGATTCTTTTTTC
>NW_005355583.1:0-608 GCF_000412655.1 Myotis brandtii
GGCCTGAGAGCCACCCCCCTCCCCTGAGCAGGAATTTTGTGCACCAGGCCTCTAGTAAAAAAATAAAATGAAATGAGCCCTGGCCTGTTTGGCTCAGTGGATAGAGCGTCGGCCTGTGGACTGAAGGTTCCCGGGTTCGATTCCAGTCAAGGACATGTACCTCGGTTGCAGGCTCCTCCCCGGCCCAGGGCCCTTTCTCTCACGCCGATGTTTCTCTCTGTCTTTCCCTCTCTCTTCTACTCTCTAAAAATCAATGGAAAAGCATCCTTGGGTGAGGATTAAAAAAAATAAGGTAGTAACATGTATCGAGTACCTATGTGCGGTCACAGGGTTAAACGCTATGAAAGCCTCCTGCCCACCGCGGAACCTCCACCGTCGGGGTAGCCAGGCTGTGGCCGAGGGGGCGGTGGCTTTGGTCTCGGGTAGATATCTGTGGGCAAACGCAAAGGTCAATATAGGAAGCTAAGGACACCCTCCAACAACCAACCAATCACGCAATCGATCGGTCCGAAGCGCAGAACAATGTCATAGGGGATTCGTAGAGGCTGTTCATAGCATCCCTTTTAAAAATCAGATATTGCCCTGACCGGTGTGGCTCAGTGGATAGA
>NW_005355584.1:0-3237 GCF_000412655.1 Myotis brandtii
TGGTATTTCTACCAACAAACAAGAACCCTGGCCCAAACGGCTTCACTGGTGAATTCTACTGGATTAAAAGTTCAACATCAATCCTTCTGAAACTTTTCCAAAACATTGAAGAGGAGGGAGCATTTTCTAATTCATTTTATGAAGGCAGTATTACCCTGTTATAAAGCCAGATAGACACTATAAAAAGAAAACTACAAACCAACACCTCTTATAAATATTAATACAAAAGTCCTCATAAAATACTAGCAAACTGAATTTAGCAGCATACTAAGGGACTGTTTATCCTGACCAATTAAGATTTATTTCTGGAATGTAAGGTTAGATCAACATACGAAAATCAGTCAGCCAATGTACTAAAAAATTAAGCAATTAAGAGTAATTTATTAGTAACTATGCATTACAAATTAAATTATCTTCAATCATGACCAAAAATAGTACAGGATTCCAGATCCTAAATTAATCTATTTTTTTTTTTGCTCATGTGTGTTTTTGTACAGGGGCCAAAGGTTGTGACTGGCCTGGCCCTTGTAGTTCTTTTTATGACTGAATGGTACACTTCAGGAAAAAGTATCAGGGAACTTTGAGAAATGAGATTCTCAAAAGTCCTGGACTTTACCCAGCATGCCTGAGGGGTACATATCAAGAGAGAGAAAAAGGAGAGAGAGAGAGAGAGAGAGAGAGAGAGAGAGAGAAAGAGAGAGAGAGAGAACCTCAGGTTAAGGGATCAGGTGCCAATCCTGAGTCAAGGGTGTCACCTGTGCTTCTCCATGGTTTCGGGTAAGAAATTTGCTGTCATTAAAATGAGTGGTTTTTTTTTTATGCTTACTCTGTGCCAGTTTTGTCCTAGGTTCTATAAAAGAGAAAAAGTAAAATGAGACAGATTCTATCTTCATGTTGCTCAGCCACTCATTGGCAATATCTGCCAATAAATACACATTAAATAGAGTAAGTACGTAACTTGGGAGGCTAAGATGTACAATATGATGAAACTCAATGGGCAAGACAGCAACAGGAAGTCTGTGCAGCTGCCTAGAAAATCTGGGACCATTGTTTTAACACAATACATCTCAAAGCCTTAGCGCTTTTTGCACAGTCTGCACCCCAGGAGCAAGCTCCAGTGATTCTGCAAGCTTTGTTCTTTAATAAATTAAGCAAACATGAACTAAAGGGGCTGTTACCTTGTCTCTATTCATTGTGCTGTGTAATTGAGAAACTCAAAGCTAGTTTGCCTCTTCCCGGTGAAAAAACCAGTTAGGCAACAGAGCAGTGTCCTGACATTCATACAGTGGTACTGGGTGCTGTGAGGAGTGTGGATGGAGGTGGGAGAATAGGGGTGGGGGCGAAGGTAGGGGTTAGGGGTATGGTTATAGAATCTCAAGATTCAATACTTTATGGGCTTTCTTCCTTGGCTAAGGGCACAGGATCTCATTTCCTTGAGGCTGTGGGCTAGTAGTATAACCTCGGAGAAGCAGATAACTGTGCCTCGCCAGCACAGCCAAGGGTGATCCCGAGTGGGGGGGTGAAACGATTGAGAAAAGACAGACAAGAGAATGAAAGCTGAGTCTGGGGGGGACGCTGCTCCCTGATGAGGAGACAGCGCCAGCGCCCACAAGCCATATCTTTATTTTATAGCAGATGCCACGAGGCAAAGTAGGGGCGTGATCAAGTTGTTTACAGCATTCTCGTGAGATTCAACCCTACTCAACTACATGCACCCAAACTCTATCACAAGGCACGTGTGGCCACGTGTTCGGACCATAGGTTCAAGCTTACAACTATAGCTGTTGGCTATAATTGTGCTGGGAGGGCTCTGCCCTCCAGCTGGGACTTGCACGTGGCAATGAGAGGACCCTGTCCTTTCATTAGTCCGAGGCTTGAACCTGGCCAAAACACTGTAGCCGCCCCACAGATAACCAAATAGCCCTTGGTTCCAGAATCCTAGACTTGAAACTAAAAAGACCTTCGAAGCAAAATCAGCAGCAAGCATAAATGACAATAATATACTTAAAAGGTGAAAAATATACAAGCAAAATAACCGTTTGGCAAAACAAACAGCAGCATGAGTGTTTTGGTAGGTCGGCTGAGCTGTGGCACTTTGTGGGGGCAAGCTTCCGGCCTCAGAGATGGGGTGAGATACCAGGACCCCAGAAAGGACTCCAGAAAATCATTTGCTTCAATTGCCTGATTTGCAACTGCAAAAAATGGGGCCCAAAGGATTTTCTCAAGATTGCCAAGGAAAGAGGACTACTATTTTGGTCTCAGTCAGAGGGACCTAAGGGGCATGGTCCCTACTCCCAGAACTCTCCTGGAGCTTGTGGGGTAACCAATGCCTTCTTCTTCTCCAGTTCTCAAAGCTTCTTCCTTCTTCTCCACCATCCCTTTTATTCCGCCACTCAGATCCCACCACATTGAACTTAACTCTTTCCACCCTTTTCTTGTCTGGTATGCTATAGAAATTTTAAGTATTCTTATACTGATTAAATCAAGTATTCTGATTTGAATTTTTACAAAAATTATAAAAGTGGATATATCAACTATTTTATATTTATCTCTCTAAAAATTAGTATGTTAATTAAACTGCTTGGTGACCCTGCATTCACTCTGATTTGAATATCACTCCTTCCTACCCCTAAAGCTCTCTCTTGGGTCCCAGCCCTGGAAAAGTTTCTTTTCTTTTTTAACTCTCCAAATGAAACTCAATAATATACACAAACCTCAGATAACAGTAGCACATAAAATTTACTATTTCCTGTTTTCAGCATTACTCAGTACCTAGGTTGGAAATCTAAAAATAACAAGGCAACAGTACAGTAACTTCCAGCAGTCAACCTGTGTGTTCTCTGGGTAAGCCTTTCTTTGGGAAACTGAACTTTGCCTCCTTATCCCACCAATACAAACACTGGAATGCAGTCTCCAAGGAACCTAGAAACAGAGAAGGTGGTGCCTATGGGGCGCGGCTACAGTGTTTTGGCCAGGTTCAAGCCTTGGACTAATGAAAGGACAGGATCCTCTCATTGGCATGTGCAAGTCCCAGCTGGAGGGCAGGGCCCTCCCAGCACAATTATAGCCAACAGCTATAGTTGTAAGCTTGAACCTATGGTCCGAACACGTGGCCACACGTGCCTTGTGATAGAGTTCGGGTGCATGTAGTTGAGTAGGGTTGAATCTCACGAGAATGCTGTAAACAACTTGATCACGCCCCTACTTTGCCTCGTGGCATCTGCTATAAAATAAAGA
>NW_005355584.1:6288-29131 GCF_000412655.1 Myotis brandtii
TGATCACGCCCCTACTTTGCCTCGTGGCATCTGCTATAAAATAAAGACACGGCTTGTGGGCGCTGGCGCTGTCTCATCAGGGAGCAGCGTCCCATCGAGACCCAGCTTTCATTCTCTTGTCTGTCTTTTCTCAATCCTTTCACCAACCACCCCCCTCCCCCCAGGATCACCTTTGGCCGTAACACTTATTGAGAAATGGAACATTTCTAGTGCTCCAGAAAGTTTCCTTCTCCAAGAGAAATAACCACTGCTTCCATTTTTGTTACCATATGTACTTGCGTGTGTAGTTACTGGTCTTATTTATTTTTTATTTTTTGGCCTGTCTTCATTGACTCAGCATGATGCTTTTCATATGGACCCAGTGTTGTCATGTGTATTAGCAGTTTGTTTATTTTTAATACTGTGTAGTGTTCCGATGTATGGATGCACCATAGTTTGTTTACACCTTCTCCTCCTGATGGACATTTAGTGGTTAGCTCTTATGTGTAAAACTACTATCAACATTCTTGTACAAGGCTTATTGTGGAAATATGTTTTCATTTACCTTGGATAAATACTTTGCAGAGGACTCATTAGATCACAGGGTGTTGCATATTTAACCTTTTAAGAGTCTGGCACTTGCCCCAGTGGTTGTAATATTTTGCATTCACACCAGCGGTATAGGAGAGGCCTGGTTGCTCCTTACATCGGTCAACATTTGTTGTAGTCAATCTTTCTTATTTACTCATTCTAGTGGGTGTGATGTGGTATGACTTTGTGTTTTAATTTGCATTTCTCTGATGACTAATCCTGCTGAGCACCTTGTTATGTTCTTGTTGGCCATTCATACATAATCTTCAGTGAAGTGCCTATACAAATATTTTGTTCATTTATTTATTTTATTATTTTTTAATCCTCACCTGAGGCTATTTTTTTCCATTGCTTTTTAGAGAGGTTGGAAGGAACAGAGGAGGAAGACAAAGAGAGAGAGAGAGAGAGAGAGAGAGAGAGAGAGACATCGATGTGAGAGAGACATGTTGATTGGTTGCCTCCAGTACAACCCCTGGCCGGGGCCGGGGATCTAACCTGGAACCCAGGCACATACCCTTGACTGGGAATTGAACCTGAGAGTCTTTGGTGCTTGGGCTGCTGCTCTAACTGCTTAGCAACACTGGCCAGGGATCATCCATTTATTTATCTCTAGCTATGGGGTTGTAGTTCTTTGTGTTTTCTATATACAAACACTTTTGCAGGTATATGCATTGTGAATATTTTCCCCAAACTGCAGCTCACCTAGTTTCTTAATTGTGGCTTTTGATGAGACTTATAGAATTTTTCAAAGGCAAGTTTCAGGTAGTGAATTCCTTTTGACTTACTTGAGGCAATACTCCAAGTGGACAGACTATAGTATCGAGACCTATACAAGGCTTGAAGTATCCATCTTTCTAATCCTTAGGGTTGCTTATTATGGTTGAAAGGCACTTTTTGTGCCTCCTGGAAAATAAAACAGTAACATAGCTGATTATTTTTCTTTTTTAAACAAATATATTTTATTGATTTTTTACAGAGAGGAAGGGAGAGGGAAAGAGAGTTTAGAAACATCGACGAGAGAGAAGCATCGATCAGCTGCCTCCTGCACACCCCCTACCGGGGATGTGCCTGCAACCAAGGTACATGCCCTTGACTGGAATCGACCCCGGGACCCTTAAGTCCGCAGGCCAATGCTCTATCCACTGAGCCAAACCAGTCAGGGCTGATTATTTTTCTTGAGTCTGTGCTTCACACTCCATTTTGTTACAACTGGGTATTTGTCAAATGCTAACTAAGTACAAAGTTTTCTAAATGTTTTCAAAACTCTTGATTTTTCACATGGCATGACTTCTTTTGAAGCAATTGCTATCTGTAATGGAAAATAAGAGTTGTAGGGATTCATTGAAAAAAGTCCCACTGTTTTGAAAACATCCTATCAAAAAATGGATGTTTTGCAAGCTGGTTGTGGGGAAGCCCAGGAGGTACAAACCATAGCAAAATTACTTGTTGGAATATCATTCTCACTTTATATTACTGATCATGTGTGGATCCTCCTCAACTGCAGTCAGTGAGGAAGCCTTTGGTGTGTTCTTGACCAGGCTACCCTCCAATTTTCCAAATGGCCAATTCTAAACCTTCATCTCTTGCCTTACCCCAACCTGAACTGCATCACTTTTTCTTCCTCTCAATAAAAAGATAGCCAGTTTAGTGTAACACATGGTTATTGAGTGCTTACCACATGTTGGGCATTTAGCAAAACATAGTCCCTGTCCACGAGGAATTAACAGTCTAGACACAATTTTTAACAGTTATATGTGCAAATTTATTTAAATGCGTATTCATTCTTCTCTGCTCTTGTGTTTGAGAAGGGCCATATATCATTGTGTAAAGTTGGTACTTCCTCCCTCATTGTGTCTTACCCCTTACATCTCTTGAATAACTTTCCCCACCGATTGTTCTCTCTCTTTCCTCTAACAACCACCACCTGGTGGTCATTTTAGTTTGCCCTTCATTACAAAAATTTAGTAGCCAGCTTCACATCAAGCTGCTCTGTGAACCTTTCTTAATTCTGTACCTAATTCAAAAAAATGTCAGTAAATATATATATTTACCACAGTCTCTCAAGAAAATGCCAAATAGGTGGGGCTGCCCGATAAAACACAAAGCACTATTTACACAATGTCTTAGGACACCATTTATACAATGTCTGCTAAGATCACTTATACCCTCCTAGTTCTCCAAGTTACCTCCAGGTTTTTCTTCTCCCTTAACTTCTGATGAAAGCCAGCAAGTACAGGTGGGGCTAGTGGTGACCTGGGCGAGCTGAGGGAGTAGCTGGGGCAGAAATCCAGCCTGCACTCCACTCTCCAGCCCACGCTCACTGTCCTAGGCTATGAGACCCAGTAAAGAACACTTCTTACCTCACTCAAATCCTGAAAAATTTTGAGAGAAAGTGAATTCGGGAGGATGGAGAACAAAATATTTATGACAGATAAAAAGACAGGTTGAAACAAGATTAGATATGAGCCTAAAATGGGTTTTCTAATTCTGGTTCTTAGAGTTAGACATACATCCAACCTAGTCACGGAAATTACTGGGATCTCAATGGAGGGTGCTGCCCTGGAAAACCTAGGGCAGAAAGAATAGACCGGAATGGGCACTTTCTTAGGACAGCTAGCACCTACATCAGGAAACTGGAAGGAAGCTCCTCTCCCAGAACCACCAGCAGGCTATGGCATAGATGAAATGTGTTGGCTACCTCTTCTGAGCCACTTCAAATTCTGTCACCCCACCTCCTAATCTAGCTGCTAGCAAGACTACTGGTTCTGCACAAGCTCTAAATAATTTTGTGCATTTCAACTTGACAGCACCTCCCCTCACATCTCATTTCCAGCTCCAGAGCTTTTCTGATGCCTTGGTGTGGGTTGCACATGCTTGGTACCCATACAAGTGCAACCTGAGTTCATAGGTCAATGGGATGAAAGCCAATGGGCTGAAAGCCAAGAGAAAAGGCTTCCCTCATTCTTCTACTGAGAAGGCAGTTTCAAGATACTTTTTATAAGGTTCTTCTGAAGGTCTATGGCAGTGGTCGGCAAACCGCGGCTCTTTGGCCCCTTGAGTGTGGCTCTTCCACAAAATACCACATGCGGGTGTGAAGGTACAGTGCGATTAAAACTTCGTGGCCCATGCGCAGAAGTCGGTTTTGGAAAGGAGATAGATGAAACAAGTATACAAGACGAGTGTGGATGGGAGAGTTGGAAGGGGTCGACCTCAGCGAACGTACCTCAATCAGATTGAGGACGTTTTTAGCAAAGGCCAGCTTAGGAGTACCCTAATTAAGTTAATAACAATGTACCTACCTATATAGTTTAAGTTTAAAAAATTTGGCTCTCAAAAGAAATTTCAATAGTCGTACTGTTGATATTTGGCTCTGTTTGACTAATGAGTTTGCCGACCACTGGTCTATGGGATCAGATACCAGTGGCCAACTTCTAACAATTATTGCATAACTTTTCCTGTTTCTTCTATTTCTATTTCCTGAGATAATTTCCCAAGTATATTACATGCATGCAAGACTTTGTCTAAGACAGTGGTTCTCAACCTGTGGGTCGCAACCCCTTTGGCAGTCGAACAACCTTTTCACAAGGGTCGCCTAAGACCATCCTGCATATCAGATATTTACATTACAATTCATAACAGTAGTAGCGACATTACAGTTATGAAGTAGCAACGAAAATAATTTTATGGTTGGGTCACAACATGAGGAACTGTATTTAAAGGGCCAGAAGGTTGAGAACCACTGGTCTAAGACTAAAACACTAGGAGTGAATGAGAGAGTAAAGAGAGGCGAACAGTGCTCTATAATGGATGTCCTTCCACCTGGAAAGAAAAATCAAATGGGCCCAAAAGCCCTAGCTCCATGGTCGGCAAACTGCGGCTCGCGAGCCACATGCGGCTCTTTGGCCCCTTGAGTGTGGCTCTTCCTAAGCCTTAGGAGTACCCTAATTAAGTTAATAACAATGTACCTACCTATATAGTTTAAGTTAAAAAAATTTGGCTCTCAAAAAAAATTTCAATCGTTGTACTGTTGATATTTGGCTCTGTTGACTAATGAGTTTGCCGACCACTGCCCTAGCTGTTAGGCTCAATGGATAGAACATCTGCCTGTGTACTGAAGGGTCCCGTGTTCAATTCTCGTTAAGGGCACATGCCTGGGTTGTGGGCTCGATCTCCAGTAGGGGGAGTGCAGGAGGCAGCCGATCAATGATTCTCATCATTGATGTTTCTATTTCTCTCCCTCTCCCTTCCTCTCTGAAATCAATAAAAATATATTTTTAAAAAATGAGCCCAAGAGCTTCCCCTCTGATAAGGAAAATAACAAGAGTACAGTAGACCAAGGATGAAAAAGACCTCCTTTGATCAGCCCTTCTTAGTTAGCAAGGAAGCTAAGAAAATCAGTCCTTTTTTAATTAGACCTCAAGGGAGATGAAAACAAGATGAAGAGGTGCAGGATTGGCCTTATGCATTGATATGAGGTTTCCAAGCCATGGAAATCTCTGGCTGGAATTGGCTCACATCAAAAAACCCTTGCTCTGAGCACAGAAAGCCTGGACAGATTCTAAACTCCTTTTAGTTCTATGGTTGGTTGCATACAGGTATTTTTATATGCAAAGTGGCTATTAGGGCCATCATTTTAAATCTAACTTTTCTAGTTCTCATGTCTAGTAGAGTGGTTTCCTTTTGTCCAGGGATGACACCTTGCATGCTGAGGAAGAAGAGAGACGTCACCGGCCATGAAGGGCTTTTTTTTATAACCTCAGTGCAGTGCACTCAACCATCAGAGCTTACCTTTGGGCAGTGGAATCAACCCAGGAGGATGGGCTGTGGGTAATGTGGACAAGAATGGTTTGGTAAGCTGGGCTTGTCACATAGTGCTGATTCTGGCTACTGTACACTGCAGACATTTTTTTTTGTCTCCAGCTTTCATCCCTACCCCTAATCTATAATCTCTTTTACACAGTCTTGAATCATACTTCTGAACTCACTTTAAGTACGGTTGGCTTGTTGCTTCTACCAAGCTTTTAAACTGAAACCACAGAATAACTCCTGCTGGAGCTCATTCTTCTGTTCTTTTTATGGGACAGGAATTACCTGCCAGCAGATTGCTGAAGCTCCACGTAAAAACCTATGCTCCATGGAGGAGGGCACAAAAGATCTAGGGACGAATGTGTTTGGGCCAGGAAGCGTCCATCACGGCCAGAATCTTTCCCATTGAGTAGCTCTGTGCCTGCAAGTGGACATGGGCAATCCCTGGGATGTGGAATATGGCACTGCCAATTTGAATGTGTACACATTATTCTTTTTAGACAGCTGGCTTATTTTCTTGAATAGAGGTTAGCTTGCCAATGTTTCTCCTTTAGCAGAGTAGAGAATGTTCAAGAACTGGGTGCTTCTCCAGGAAACACTGGCCATCCTGAGAATCTCAGGGACTCAAAGCCGCTCCTGATGACATTTAAGGAGCCTTCCTCTGAGGGCTGAACTTACCTCCCAGCAAGTGTAGAGCTGAATCACTAAGGACACAAATGGAAAGGGAGGGGCAAAAAGTGAAGGCTTTATATTTCCTCTTCAGGGACGCAGCTCCAATCTCACCTACCAAACTGTCCACTTCACCACCAGAAAGCAACAAAGGTAAAGAGCTCCAGCTGTGCTTGTTGTCAAAGGGGAACAGATCAGAGTAGCAAAATATGGCATTTGGACAGGGTTGTAGTGAACCAAATGAGGGGCAGCTTATTCTTTAATCAAGTGTGGTTTTTGCTGACACCTTATCATACCTGTATATCCTAGTGTTAATTTGATTAAAATTTCTTCCTTCCATAGATGTTTAGTGAGTGGCTAGCCAGGAGTAGTCTAGATAGTGAAATAAAGCATAAAAAACAAAGTCTTTGTTTTAATGAAGGTTGTACTCTAAAGGAAGGGGGTTTCAGGACAATAAATACATGTATAATATATAACATACACTATAATATATTCATGTATATATAGTTTATTTATGTTTATATAAATATATATAATACATAAGGCAAATAAATAAGTACACTATGCATATATAATACATAGGGCAAATAAGTAAAACTGTGCATATAGATGTATACACTATTGTAATGGACTGAAAGATAACTGGAGAAATGTGGCCAGTGAAAGCCTTATTGATGGTGTTATCTGAGCAGAGAGAGAAATGAACTGCTGGAGTGAGCCATTTGGATAATTTTGGGAAGAGCATCCCAGCAGAGGAATAGAACATGCAAAAGCCTTGAGGTGGAATCTGCAGGGCATTGATATGACTAGAACAGAGGGAGCTGGTGGGGAGGCTGGTAGCAGATGAGACTGAGAGTTGTAGGGGCCAGGTCATGAAGGAGTCTGGCCTCTGCTCTGAAAGAAAGGGAAGCCACTAGGGTTTTTGAGCAAAGGCCATAAGCAGTTCTGCCGTTAGTACATAACCAACTGGTATTTAAAAACATCACTCTATCTTCTCTAGAAAATATAATGGAGGTGGGTCAGGACTAAAGTAGGAAAATGAATTGGGAGATTACATCATCCATGAGGGGGATGATGATAGCTTTGACCAGGGTGGTAGCTGGAGAGTGTGAAAAATGGGTAGATGGTGAGTATTTCTGAAGACGGAGAAAATGGGATTTTTTGATAGATGGAATGTTATGTGAATGAGAAAGTGTTTAAGGATGATCCCACAGTTTTTAGTCTGAGCAAATGACGAAATTGAACTGCCATTTACAAAGATCAAGATAGCTGCTAGGGGTGTATGCTGGAGAGAGGTGCAGGAAGTCACGAGTTTGCTGTTGGACATGTTAAATTTGAGATTCATATTAGACACTCAAGTAGAGATGTTGAGTAGGTAGTTAGATATATGAATCTGGAATTCAAGGGCAATATAAGTTTGGTAGCTAAAAACATATCAGTGACAATTAAAGCTGGAAATTGGGTGAGATCACCTGTCTGAGTGTAAACAGAGGAGAGGACTAAGATTTGAGATTCTGCAAATGAGACCAAGAAGGACTGGCCCAGTGAGGCAGGTGGTGAACCAAGAAAAAACAATGACCTAGAGCTTAAAGGAAGAAAGTGTTTGATGCCAATGGAGGTTTTTGGAGAATGACACCTCCCCAAGGGCAAGAACTGTGCTCAATAAGTTTTGTATCTACAACCCCTTTTAGTTAGGATTGCTCAATAAGTGTTTATGGGACTGAATAAAATAAACTCTTCCTTCCTGACAAAACATTGTCTTTAGATAACACATATTCCAGAATTATATTTTTCTCTCAGATTTTCTTCTTCCAGTCTTCCATTTTCATTGACATCATGGCTGCTGCCCAGGGCGAGGGCTTTGGGCACCTTCTCATGGCATGACCTTTTTGCTAGTATTGCATTACTTTCATGGAGGAAATGAGCAGAGAAGTTTGCCTGAGTTTGTCTTATTGATTCTCACCTTGTTTGTTCATGAATGACCAGGATGCAAGTGTTCTCACCTTGTGACAGTGGACAGTCTAGTGGGAAAGTACCTCATTTAGCTGAGTCTATGTAGCTCAAGAATTTTTCTGTACAAATTCCAGAGTGGGGAGTGTTGTTAAACATGAAAATTCAGAGCACAAAGATCTAATTCCTTCTGCTCTTTCGCTCCAGAACAATCAGATCACTTTTAGATGTGCACAAATGATAGCTTTGAAGTATTGGTTGAAAAGAATAGTAAATCTTCTATTCATTAGAATCTAAAACTACTGTGAATTCCCCTCTCTAGCATTTTCTAATTTCTCAAGCAGTGTGCTCAGGCTCTTTAATTCCTGAAATGTAATAACTAAACTCCACGTATTATCTATGTCTGCAAGTAATATTCTGAGCTGTTTTCTTTTTCTGTTCTCAGGTAGTGCTGGTCATAAAATGGATTCCCTCAGCACAGCAAACATTGAATTTTGCCTTGATGTGTTCAAAGAGCTGAACAATAACCATGTGGAAGATAATATCTTCTTTTCCCCACTGAGTTTGCTTTATGCTCTGAGTATGATCCTCCTTGGTGCCAGAGGAAACAGTGCAGAACAGATGGAAAAGGTATGTCCCCAGAGTCTGGAAGTTTTACCTGTGCCCCCTATGGGTCAGCCAAATTACTTATATCTTTACACCAAGAAAACTGCCATCTTGTGAAAGAACACACTTGGGCAAATCATATTTCTTAAAAATGGATAATGAGCCGAAACTGGTTTGGCTCAGTGGATAGAGCGTCGGCCTGCAGACTGAAAGGTCCCAGGTTCGATTCTGGTCAAGGGCATGTACCTTGGTTGCGGGCATATCCCCAGTAGGAGATGTGCAGGAGGCAGCTGATCGATGTTTCTCTCTCATCGATGTTTCTAACTCTCTATCTCTCTCCCTTTCTCTCTGTAAAAAATCAATAAAATATATTTTTTAAAAAAAGTGGATAATGACTTAAATAATGTAATACATTATCCTATATAATAAAGAGGTAATATGCAAATTAACCCTCATGCCCTCACAAAGATGGCTGCCTACAACCAGGTTGGCAGGGGGGACGACCAAACGACTGAACAGCAGGCTGCGTGGGGTGACCAGGCTGGCAGGGGTCTATGAGGGACCACCAGGCCAGCAGGGGGGGCAGTTAGGGGTGACCAGGCAGGCAGGCAGGTGAGCGATTAGGAGCCAGCAGTCCAGGATTGTGAGAGGGATGTCTGGCTGTTGGTTTAGGCCTGATCCCCAAGATCAGGCCTAAACCGGCAGTTGGACATCCCCTGAGGGGTCCTGGATTGGAGAGGGCGCAGGCTGGGCTGAGGAGACCATCCTTTCCCATGCACAAATTTCGTGCACCGGGCCTCTAGTAATATAATAATGCAATACATGTAATACAGTCTCTTCCTCACCATTGGTGGTTTCACACATACATTTCCACAATTACTTTTAGAGTTCATCCTTTCAATGATTTAAACATAACAGAAAGCACATATACGATACTATTCTTGCCCTCTAGAAGTTTAATTTATAATACAATTTAATGTCACTTTAAGAATTATTGAGTTTTTAAAAAATTCTTTAATGTATTTGAATGTCATAATAACCCTGTGTGGCAAGTAGCTATTGTTATCCCTATTTCATAGTTGGGGAAACTGAGGCTAAGAGAGAAAGGGTGACTTTTCAGGTTACCTAGGCTGAGGGTGACTTTTCAGGTTACACAGGCTGATATACAGTGATTTTTCATTACGTATGTAGTTTATTGATGTGAAAATCCTAGAAGAATGTCATTCAACAACTTCCAGGATACTTGCACATTCCATTATTATTTGTCTTTTATTTCTTTATTCCATATTTTGATGTGCTTTTATGATTTATTTTTGCATTTAAAATAGGTATTGTGCTGGGAAACCATGTAATGTTTTACGTGGCCCTGGATGGGTTCTGTCACAGTGAATAGTGTGAGAAAAGAAGGAGAGGGGAGAAGGGTCTAGTGAATGATAACTCAATCCCTGGACTCTCACAGACAATGGTCCCAGGCATGTCACTTAATCTTTCGTTGGCTCAATTTCTCTCACAAAAAAACGGGGATAATAGTATCTACTCATGAAGTTGCTGGGAGAGTTAAGTAAGATATTTAAAGGCTTATAAATATAACATTTTTAAATGTTATATTTAGGACTTGGAATATAACATCTTTAAATGTTAGCTATTGCATTGGTCTTTATCTGAAATGGAAAAACAGGTACTTGTAACTGTTACTCTTTTTAGACTATATGTTGCTTTTGATGCCAATTGATTCTTCTTTCATTTTCTAGGTGCTTCACTTTAATCATATTGCAGAATCATTAAAGCCAGAGTTTAAGGACTCAGTTAAGGTATGACTGCTGAGTTGTCAAGCGCTCTTTGTGAGAGCACCAAGAGATAATGGTGCAGGGGTTGAGTAGCAGAGCCCCTTTTTGTTCCTTAAGGAGGCTTACAATGTCCTCCTTGGTATCCTCCTTCAATCTTCCTTATAATTGCTAGCCTACAGAGTTAACATAATGATAATGACGACAATAATAAAATCCCCAGATTTTATCATGTGACTTACTGTCATCAAACTTTTCTGTTCTTTTACAAACTGTGTGCATGTTGAGCCTGCCATGTGCAGTGTTACATTTTTCAGACTAGTGAGGGGACTGAGAAAAGACATGGAGGCTTTGTCACATAATTATACACCAGGAAAACAGGGCTCGATGCTGCCCAGCCCACCTGTTCTTAATTCCTTCCAGTAAGAAAATTTCTTAAGAAATGAAATGTATACAAAACTCCCACATGACAATAGTTGTGTGTTGATTTGTGACCGACAGAAAGCATATAAATGGGTATAGATTCACAGAATACTTGTCTCACAGAACCTAATTTATTGTTAGGCAATCTTTACTTTAGGGAATATAGGCATAACCCCTCTACTGTCCATGAATTCCAATGCATCAAAGCTGCATGCTTAACCAGATTCCTCCTATGAGGCACAGATGGGCGTGGAAGGTCAGTTCAGGGAGGAGCTGAAGAGATCTATTAAGTGGTCACAGAAACGGAGATATTGAAAGGAGTGTGAGAGAAAACAGAAATGATTCTATAGGTACAAAGGCAGAAAAAATGCACAGAAAACTTGGATTATTGCCCTGAATATCCAATTAGGATCTCTTTATATATGATAACTTCAAGTTTTGAATTAAAACGTTGGGGCTGGAAGTACATGTGCTTTTGCAATAGCTTTCAGTTCTGCACACAATCTGTAACCAGGGTCACAGAGAGCTGAGATTCTTGTGCCAGAGGAAATTAGAGAAGAAAAATGCTTTCAAGTCTCTTTGTTGTTTTCATGTTATTTATAACTCTTCTATAAATCAAGTAATTTAATATAGCAACTTAATACTATATTCTTTGTTTACTGTGCTTTAGTGCAGCCAAACTGGAAGGATTCACTCAGAGTTTGGAGCCCTATTCTCTCAAATCAACCAGCCAGACTCTAACTATACCCTCAGCATCGCTAACAGACTCTACGGGACACAGACAATGGCATTCTATCAGGTAAGTCCATTTGGAATGGTGGTCAACAGCTTTCTTTGGCATCCTCTGAATTTCACACCATAAGATAAATCACAAATGAAAAGAGTCACATTTATCTTTAAGAGATTAAATTTGAACCCTGTTAGAGTTTCAATGAAATGGTTTCACCAACCCCCCATTTAAGGTTATGAAATATAACATAAAAAACATTACTTATGCAATATCACCAAAGTTGTCCAAGAACCAATGTTAGGAATGAAGCACAAAATAAAGCAGGTAAGAATTAACCCTTATGGATCAGAAAAAAACCCCAAAAATCCATTTCTCATCTCTTCTTCAAAGGTCCTAAAAGGCAGAGTATCAAGAATGAGTGGAAAGTACACTGGATTGGGAGCCAAGAGATCTGAGTTCTGTTCTCCTTTAGACAAATGACTTTGAGCAAGTCACTTCTACCTTTAAAATGAGAGGATTAGATCAAGCATTTTTTTTTCTTTTGCTACAATATTCTAACACTCTTTATGCCACTTCCCAATAGCATTGGAATATGGAGTTTTATTGAGTATTTACTATGTGTCAATCACTCTACTACATACATTATAGACATTATCCTATCTAATAATACTATCTAATAAAAGGGCAATATGCAAATTAACTGTCACTCTGTCACAAAGATGGCAGTGCCCATAGCCACAAGATGGTGGCATCCAGTCCTCTCAGCTCCGCTGGAGTCCCCCAGTACCAGGGGGGTAGCTGATAAGAGTGGGCAGCGTGAGCGGCCTGGCGGAATGCTTGCTTTGTCACCCTGGCCATGGAGGGCCTCTGGGCAGTGGGCATGGAGCGGTGGGGAGGTGGGGGGAAACACTTGCGTTGTCGCCCCGGTGACAAGGCAAGCATTCCGTGCCTGGCTGTGGATGGGCCTCTGGGCTGCAGAGAGCCTCTGGGCAGCCGGCGCAGAGCGGCCCCACAGAGAGCTACTGGCACACGGAATTGTGCGCAGGGCTACTAGTCTTATATAATTCTTACATAGTCCTAAGATGCAGGTACAAAATTGTCATTAATACCACAATTGTGAAGCAAATAATAAAAAGTCAAGTTGAGAAAGGTCAAAGAGATAACTAAGTGGCAAAGCTGGAATCTGATCCCTGTCCAAATCCATATTCCTGCTTTTCATTGCGACGTCATCCTGCTGTGATTGAGCTGATCTGCTGGCTTCAGTGTCTTAGCTTTTGTTTGACCAGTGTGATTTTATATAAAGCTGAAAAAAATGTCAATGTCTACATCAGAGAATATTATTATTAATTTTACTTGTGGTGGCTCATGAGGAGGTTGAAATATACCATATAGAGACCTAACCTTTCGTTAGACCTCAAACAAGGAAACCATTTAACCATTCCGGTTCTCAGTTTTCCTATGTGGAACATTAGAGCAGTAACTCCCATTTGTTTGTGTCCTTTGAAGTGGAAATTGGAGGGATAGAGTGAAAAGGTAGGCACTCTACCACAATTTTTCATTTTGCTTTGAACATTTTAAAGCTAAGAATGCCCATGAGATGACAGAAGTAGCAACCAAAACTTCCAGAACATTTCTTTGGGAAAGTTCTTTGATTTGACTAAATGTCTTTGTATGGATTCCGCTTCCTTTCCAACATATATGCACGAACTGCTTTTGTCTGTTATAATTTTACAATACATCAAACTGGAAGTATTTGTTTTCCTTACATTATTTTTGTGTTCTTATGCAGTTATCCTTTCTTTTACAGCAATATTTAAGTTGTTCTGAGAAACTGTATCAAGCCAGGCTTCAAGCTGTTGATTTTCAAAAGTCTACGGAAGAAACCAGGCAAACTATTAATGCTTGGGTTGCAAGCAAAACTAATGGTAAGGATAAGTCACATTTATGTCTACAAACTTAATTTGTGCTGGTAAACTCCCTGAGGCAGTGTTAAGGAGGAAGCAGGGTGAGGTCCAGAAACAGACACAACAAATTAACAGTGGAGGAAGTGGGGGAATATTTTGGAAAATCTCTTTTAGCCATTGTCCTCAATGATCTAGCTAAGTGACTCTGAGAATGAAAAGAACACTGTTTCTACATTAGAGAGATGTTGTCATACATTCTGCCAGTAAGTTTAATCAAATTTAAATCTACCTTTCCCAATTTTAAAACAAACCCTATATGTATTGTTAAATATTTCTTTTTTAAAAATGGAACATTAAATGTTCATGTCAGAGATGTGTTCATTTCTTTTAAAAAATCTATTTAAGGAAAAATTTAAAGAAAAAAGAGAAACTAGAAGGAATCCTTATTCATCCATCACTCAGCTGCAATACTTATTACTTAAGCCAATATTATTTAAGATAGCCATGCCCTTTACCCACCACCTCTTTCAGATTATTTGGGAGCTAATCCCAATATCTTTTTTCTCTCTACATGTTTCAGTTTGTGCCTGTCAAAAATATAGGCTTTTAAAAAATATGAACACTATACCATTATTACACCTAGAAAATTAAAAAATCATTTAAAATTAACAAATATTTAGTGAGCTTTTGTATTCCCCCAGTTGCCTCTTTTTTTTTGTTTGAATCAGAACCCAAATAATGTTTGCACATTGCAATTGGTTAATATGTTCCTTAGAGCTTGAGTTTTTAAATAAACTTTTTGATTGAAATATATGTATATTTAGAAAAGTATATACATGATGTGTTTGCTGCTCAGTGAATTATCACTATGATGAATACTCTGGTGTACCACCACCCAGGTCAGGAAAACAAAATATTAGTTACTGGGAAGGGCACTCCAGGGTCACCCTTGTGTCTTCTTCCAGAAACTAACCCACCCCGTTCCCAGACCTTAAGACTTCTCTGACTTTTATTGCTAACATATTTGTATCTATTATATCATTTAACAGCAGTGACCTCTCAAAAGTATCTTGTCAATCGATGGATGTCATTCAAATTCAGTAATAGGTAACCAGATTAAAATATGTATCAATTCAGGTCTTTGTACTATTAGAAAATGCATGGAAAATTCTACATATTTTTTTAGACATGTTAATTTAGTTAGAACAGTAGAGGAAAATAGGTTTTATCTCACATGCCAACTCTGATCTACTGCTAGTGGCTGCCTGGGAACTCTGTGGTGAGAAAGAGTCTGAGACTTAAACTAAGGTTACCTGAAAAAGCCCGCAATGGAGTCACTAGGATGTTAAGAATGGTAGGGATTTTTGTTTGTTTAGTTTAGTGTTCTAGCCTCAGTTTATTGCTCTCGTGCCTAGAACAGTGCCTGGCACATAGAAGTCTCTTAAAATATTTTTAGCATAAATGAACAGATTGATTATTGTCATCTGCCATGGGTGTGCATTAGGGATCCACATGCTGGGTATTTATTTATACACATATCACTTACTGGTAGCTATTGTGACTATTTAACTATTATCAATAAGTTTAAATCCAAATCTATTATCTATTCTTTTTCTTATTACAAGGAAAAATTACAAACCTCTTTGGAAAGGGCACAATCGACTCTTCTTCTGTGATGGTCCTGGTGAATGCCATATATTTCAAAGGACAATGGCAAAATAAATTTCAGGAAAGAGAGACGATTAAAACCCCTTTTCAGCTAAGTGAGGTACGTGTTTCATTTTCAGACCGATGATAAATTTTGGAGACTACAATAATTTTTATAGACAGCTTAGGAAGTTTTAGTGGAAATACTCTTCTAGATCTCTGTAGGTACCTTTAACTGTGTAGTCTATGAATTTTATTTTCATTTTTCCCTTTGAAGTGACCATAACCTTTCTCACAGGCACCTGAATGGAGCCTTTGGACACTGGGTTGTCCTGGAAGAGGAGAAAGCCTGTTCTCTTCCAGCTGTTCTCCAGATATGCTGTGGCTATTTGCTCTAGTGGCACAACACAACTATTATTTTTCTCCTAAAAAATATCCAATTGAATTAAAAAGGAAATGATCCTATGATACCATTTTCCTATATAACTCATTTTATTGGGAAACCCTGGCTTTTTTTTGGGGGGGGGACATCTATATTATTGTTTTTATTACTATATTCATTATTCAAGCAATTTGGCTCTCACTAGGACTTATTTTGGAATACAGAATCATAACCTTTGCATAAGAAAGTAATAAGTGTGTGTTTTGTAGTTGATATTTTACCCACGCATTTAGAGTGTTAGTGCAGATATTTGTCGTGCAAGAAAATCAGTGCACATGCATGTGCACACACATGTTTAGCTATTGTCTAATTACAATCTTTCAAAAACATAGGGTAAGAGCGTAATTGTGGAAATGATGTATCAAGTGGGAAGGTTTAAATTGGCTGTCATAAAGGAGCCGCAGATGCAAGTGCTTGAACTACCCTACGTGCAGGACAAACTAAGCATGATCATCCTGCTTCCCATGGGCACGGTGACTCTAGAACAGGTATGTTATAGGAATGCTGACAGCAGAAAAAGCATGCGTGCATGTGCACCACACACACACACACACACACACACAAGTGACTCTAGAACAGGTATGTTATAGGAATGCCGACAGCAGAAAAAGCATGCGTGCATGTGCACCACATACACACACACACACACACACACACACACACACACACACACACGCCCCCCACACTGTGTGTATTCCACAATCTCAGTGCAGCCAGCACTAATTCAATCACAAGCTGGTTTAGCAGCATTGCCCTAGGGACTGTGAGAGGAAAGGGAGGATTCCTGGCCCCTGCCTTCAGGATAATGTATTTAGGGAAAACAACCTAGTGTTATATTTAAAAAGGCATCTGGTAGCAAAAGGGCCATGCTGTACACACAGACACACACATATTGATCATTTGACACTTGGGAAACACCTTCGTAATGAAATTATAATGCAAGTCGGGCTCCCAGTCCGTGGACATCTAATGAAGTCATCGTCCTCTCAGGAGCAGGAAGATGTACTGCTGACCCAAAAGTCGCATGTTTTTGTGGGCCAACCACCATGTTTAGTGTCTTGGTTTTGTGGGGAAATGAGAGCCACAGCCACTGAGAAGAGTTGAGGGTGGTGGTCTGAGTTTGAATATGACTCCCTCTCCCTGGCTGCCGTCAGAGCTGCCTCGCACAGAGCAGGCAAGACACTGCTATGGCTCCTCCCAGCCTTGCTGAGACCCTCCAGTGCTCTGCCAGCATGACTGTTGCCTAGGAGACCAGTCTAGCTTCTGGGCCCTTGCAGTAGCTCACATACACACATGGGGGCTGTTCTAACCAGAGCAAAGAGCACCTGCAAAGGCCTTAGAAGTATGAGGCAGTGAGATGACTTTGTGTCATGAAGTTGTGGTAACTTGGATCAGGGCACAAACAGACAGAAGGAAAAGATAGAAATCAAAACCACTGACCTGATATTGTCAGGATGGTGAGGTGACCCAAAAGTCTTCAACTCTTGCAGGAGAAGAATGATGGGGTTTGACATGCTAGTGTGGAGCTGTGGGGAGGCCTGTAGAGAGTTTCAAATGCCCAAGGACAGAAGTGTGAAGAGTTTACAAAAACATCTGGAACTGGATGGAGAATAAGTCAGGGTTGTGAGGCTGCATTGGGAAATCTGAGCAGGGATGTGGGAGTTGACTTGCTAAGTGTAGGCACCCAGAGGTCAGCTTCAAGAGTGGGGCAGGAGGAGATTAAAGTGGAGTGGAACAAGAGGTCCCCATGTCACAGAAGCCAAATAACAAACAAGTTCTTAATGGAGATTGCTATTAAATGTTTCAGATATGAGAACCAAGAAGTACTTGAATTCTTCCAGGAAATGAGAACACAATTGCTGAGGCATTAGAGGGAGTTTAGGTAAAGCCGACACACTGAGGGAATGAATTAACGCACATTGGATAAGTTTAATTATAAAATATCAATGAGAAGTAGACAATAGAAAATGGAAGATGTGGATGAATGCAGGATTCTTTTCTCTTTCAGATAAAACTTGAGCACAGTTTAAAGGTAGAAAAGAAGTCAGTGGAATTGAGTAGTTCACTCTGAGAATTACAAAACAAGCAGCAATTAATGCAGAGGTGTGTGCTTGGCTTGTGTGGGTCCATCTGTGTTTTGTCTCTTAGATAGAGAAGCGGCTGAACGCGAAGATGTTTCATAAGTGGACCAGCTCCTCCAACATGATAGAAAGGAACGTCGAAGTCCATTTGCCCCGATTCAAACTGGAGATCAAGTATGAGCTGAATTCCCTGCTAAAATCCCTCGGGATGACAGATGTCTTCCACCAGAGTAAAGCTGATCTGTCTGGAATGTCACCAGCCAAGGGCCTGTATGTATCAAAGGTCATCCACAAGTCATATGTGGATGTCAACGAAGAGGGCACAGAGGCAGCAGCGGCCACTGGGGACAACTTCGTCATGAAAAGACTCCCCATCCGAGCTCAGTTCATGGCGAACCATCCTTTCCTGTTCTTCATAAGGCACACTGGCACCAACACCATTCTCTTCTGTGGCAAGCTTGCCTCTCCCTAAGCAAATGGGGTTGAGCAAGGCTCAGAGTCACAGAGGAGGTACAGGGATAAACCCATGACTCAGAGCAGTTCCCACCTATCACACCTTTGTGCCTCAGTTTGCTTGTCTGAAAATGGGTCGAGGATCTCTCCCAAATTATTCCATGAGTTTCTGAACCCTAAGATTATGATAACCATGGAAGAAGGTATATTTACAGAAAATGCTTTTCTGGCTCTCTTATCTTTGGGGCCTCATTTTAGTACTGTCTGGTGACATAATCAAGTCATTGAGGGAAATTTTAAAGAATTACATTTTCTTGACTTGTGTATATCAGTGAGTTCTTGAATAAGTGACCACTCCACCTCTAGAAAACCAATCAAAGGGTTCCCACTTTGGTTGGATTTAAAAATATTGACATTTTCCTTGCATGTGTTAATGTAACATCCTGAATTTTAGTTCAAACTTCTGTATTGACTATAATAAATACATGAAATGCCTTTGAAGCCATTTTAGTGGAATTTTTGGCCAAATTTTTGTCAGACCCTAAATGGAGTAATAGACTCTTTTGATCTCTCTCCACTGGTGGCACGTGTTTCCTCTTTGTGTCAATAGAGAAAGCAGAGCTCAGTGAGGCATTCAGCTCAGCATGGCCAGACCCCCAAAGACACATATACCTCCAGCCAAACACCAGATTTACTACCCCAAACTAATGACTTTAAAAGATTCTTGTCCTTTCATTATTCATTTCCTGAAGAAATATTTTAAGTACCTACTACGTTACAGCACCATGTTAAGCCAGTCTTTGTCTTCATAAGCTAATATGAAGAGAAGGCAGAGAAGTCAGACTGTAGAATAGTAATGACAATGGGTGATGGCTGCTGTGAGAAGACTTTTCTCAATAAAAACAAGCCATGAAGATGGAGTGATGTGGTGGGAGGGGGGATTCCTTTAAGTGATGACCCCTGAGAGGCATTTCAGGGAGTGAGGGCTCTTTTCTGAGGAAAGCGACTTGATCAGATTCACATTCTAGAAAGATCACTTGGGTTTCCAAATGGCCATCTTCATGATGGGAAAGAGGCATTATAAACTACATGGATTAAATCACAGAAGAACATTTTCCATGTCAATAATCACTGTTGTAGGACTGGGCCATTTTGCAACCGGCTCATGGTTTATGTTGGTTACACTAGATAGATAGCATCGTTGAAAATTTAGGTGTGACAGTGAAAGGCGCCACTGGAATGCTTAATTGGGTGATGGAATTGTCCAGTAATATGGACATGAGTCAGAGTCAGCCACAACAGCTCTGACATTTATGCCAAGAATTCCCCAGTCTAGTCCCCAAGCACCTTCAGCACATGTTGAAAAGATCCTTTGTTAAGACGTAATAAAGCTGTTGGCTGACATTTACCAGACTGGGATTTGGCAGGGTTTCCGAATTCCATATGCAATCTACAGATTTATTTTTTTAAAATACTGCTTTCTGTTAATTAAATCTTTGTATGACTTTGTATACCCTGTGTCTCTCAGACTACATGAAACTTTGTATTGGATCTCACTGAATATTGTGGGTCCTTCAGAGTCTCATGCCTCACTTCCCTAGTTCCCCAAATCCTGTCTGGGATTCCACACTTTTCCCCAATTCATGGTTGGCTTAGTGTGGAATCCACTCCCTTCCTTCTAGTGCTACAGAGCAGTGGGGAAGCCTATGACTTCACCAACAGGTCCACAGAGGTGCCACCACCTGTTGGTGCTACGTCCAGAACTGCATTAGGCCAAGACTCCCTGAGTTCCTGGAGCTGCTGTTCCTGCCCAAAGGGTCCCATGGATTTGAGTGGGGAGGCGTTTCAGTGCTCGAAGTGGAAGCTGGGATAGGAAAATTCTCCCGTCCATGGATATTGGCTATCCCATCCCATAGTTTCCAAGCAGGTCTCCGGCCTTGTTCAAGGAGAGGCTACTTGAACTGTCCCATGGAGGCTTTTCTCCCTGGGATTTAGGCTCAAGCACACAGGTGGGTGGGCTGCTTGCACAGTTGCCCTTTGCCTCCAAATGTGAACCACCGTCCTTGGGTCATGGACACCCTGAATTTCCTCCTGAGCACAAACTCTTTCTAGGATGCAAATAGGTTCCTGTGAGCTTCCTCAACACCTCTTCATGCATGTCATACCACCTGAATTTCTGCATTACTCTTCCCTGTTTTACTTTTCTCATTAGCACTTATTGCTCTCATTACATATTTTATTTATTTATTTTGTGTATGGAGAATCTCTTACCATTATTATGTGAACTTGATGAGGTCAGGATTAAAAAAAAAACTTGTTGTGTGTTGTTGTCCTAGTGCAGTGGTCGGCAAAGTCATTAGTCAACAGAGCCAAATATCAACAGTACAACGATTGAAATTTCTTTTGAGAGCCAAATTTTTTAAACTTAAACTATATAGGTAGGTACATTGTTATTAACTTAATTGGGGTACTCCTAAGGCTTAGGAAGAGCCACACTCAAGGGGCCAAAGAGCCCCATGTGGCTCGCGAGCCGCAGTTTGCCAACCACGGTCCTCGTGCAAACAATGCCTGGAGCATAGTAGTCAATAAATATGGGTTGAATGAATTAAGGAATTCATCCTTTTAATGCTTCAATGTTTTGAGTGCCTACTATGTTCTAGAGTTGGAAAGTGAAGATCATTGGTTTAAATAAGATAGGCTTGCCTGGCCGGCATGGCTCAGTGGTTGAGCGTTGACTTATGAACCAGGAGTTCTCGGTTTGATTCCTGGTCAGGGCACATGCCCGGTTGTGGGCTCCATTCCCAGTGTGGGGAGTGTAGGAGGCAACTGGACAGTGATTCTCTCTCATCATGGATGTTTCTATCTCTCTCTCCCTCTCCATTCCTCTCTGAAATCAATAAAAATATATTTAAAAATAATTGAATCAGATAGGCTTGAGATAACGCCATGAACTTGACCAACGGTAGAGTTCAGCAGACAATTCTAATAGGATGGTCTATAAAAAATGGTCCCAGGCTGCACTGTGGACAAATGTTTTGTTTCTGCATGGTCTTTTCTGATAAAGGAGATGAAAGAGTCTGTATACTCCCACATACCTCAGATGGCTTAAGGTACACCTTGTGTTGAGCTGGGTTCCCCAGAACATCTAAGTTACAGTTTAGGAGAGTCAATGACCACTGTGATCAGCTGACTCACTGCAACAATTGTCACAAGTGCCAGGGGAATTTCAGCCTGTCTAACTGAGTGAAAGGTGTTGCTAACAGGGAGCTGAGCTGTTTAGTAGTTGCTGATTTGTTAGGACACCATTCAAGTCAAGTAAAATTGCTAGGGATGGTCAAAAGTTAAACCTCATTGCATTAAATAATGTAACCGATTTGGCCAGTTATTCAGCTAAATTTTATGCAGCTTTTACACTCAAGGTAACCCTGTGTGTCAATTGGTGTGTCGTGAGCTTCTCCTAGTGGGTGAGACAATAACATGAGATGTATATAAGATATATCTGTGCTGTGGGAAGACATCCATGAAAACTACCATTTCATGAGGATGACATCAATGAAAACTACCATTTATTGAAGTATTATTACATGCCAGGAACCATTTTAAGTATTTTATCAATTTTATCCCCATAACTGTATGTGATGTCACCTGGTCACTCCGACTTAGAGTGTCAGTAACATGTCTAATGTCACACTGTTAGTTGCAGAGCCAAGATTTGAGTCCATGCTTTACCCTCTGTGCTATTGCTACATGCTACTCGGTACCTTTGTGGACTTTGGAGGAGAGGTTAGAGTGTCAATTTAGAAACTGCTTCTGCCACAGCTCCTCTTAAAATCCTGTAATCCCTAGTTTTTAGCTGACTCATTAATTTAGAGCAGCGGTTCTCAATCTGTGGGTCGAAACCCCTTTGGGGGTCGAACGACCTTTCACAGGGGTCGCCTAAGACCATTGGAAAACACATATATAATTACATATTGTTTTTGTGATTAATCACTATGCTTTAATTATGTTCAATTTGTAACAATGAAAATACATCCTGCATATCAGATATTTACATTACAATTCATAACAGTAGCAAAATTACAGTTATGAAGTAGCAACGAAAATAATTTTATGGTTGGGGGTCACCACAACATGAGGAACTGTATTAAAGGGTCGTGGCATTAGGAAGGTTGAGAACCACTGATTTAGAGGTTGTAGATATATTGTTGTAGTTCCCCATCCTATCACTAGATGGCAGGCTTGCTGGCAGAGGGAACAGAGGGTGGGGTAGATATCTGGTATGTAATTTGTAAATCTCATCAGGAATCTTGGTAAAATAGTTCATAGGCTATTTCAATCAGACATTATAATATTTATTAAATTTATACTTATTAAATTTATTTCACTTTGTATTTAACAGCTCAATTTTTCCTTTTTATTTGTTCAATATTTGCAAAGGAAGTATAAATCAGATAGTGGGGAATTTGGCTCATTCATGACTATGTCTAGAACAGTTTCTAGCCTATAGTAGGGACTCAAAAAATATTTGATAATTCCTTTTCTTTCTTTCATGTTTTAAGCACCTAATTCCAAAAATTTCTTCTATTTTGTACAAATTTTGGTCTTACAGAAAAGTTGCAAACATAGTAAAAAGTCATTTTATATCTCTCAACCCATTTCTGGTAATGTTAACATCTTACATAACCATAGTACAGCTATCAGGAATAAAAAATATAACATTGACATAGTCTTATTAATTAAACTACAAACTTTTTTTGAATTTTATCCATCCCCCCCCC
>NW_005355584.1:29149-83260 GCF_000412655.1 Myotis brandtii
CCTCTTTCTGTTCTGGGATCAGATCCAGGGATTCATGTTGCATTTAGTTATTATTTATACTTAGTCTATCAAAGTCCCTTGGTCTTCCCTAGTGTTCGTGACCTTGAAAGTTTTGAAGAGCATCTATCTATTATTTTATAGGATGTCCATTGATCTGGATTTGTGTGATGCATTCCAGTTGGAGGGAGATGGTGCACTTTGGGAAGAAAACCAGAAGAATAATGCTGTGTCCTTCTCAGTTCACCATATTAGTGATGTTTACCTTGACCACTTGGATAATTTAGTGATTGCTAGGTTTCTCCACTGTCAGGTTACCTTTTTATCCCTTTGTAGTTAATAAATACCTTGAGGAGATTTTTTAAGATTTTGCAAATCCTGTATCTCCTCCAACTTTTGTCCACAAACTTTAGCATATATTGTACATCCATCACCTGTTGACCATTTTCAGATAAATACTTTTTACAGGTGTGTAATTATATCCCTCAGCTGGGCATCTCTTCAAATATTTTTAAAGTGAGAAGCTATGTTTTATAAAAATATTGGAAGAAAATATCAACAATTGATATTGGATCTAGCCTCTTAAATCCATTGAAAATATAAAAAGACTTTGCTGTTTATAAAAATTTACCCAGGGGTATAATCATTAGAAATTGGTGATCATAAAGGAAAAAACTCATTACTAATTCTTCTCTAAACTCTAACCTTGTTAAAATTATGCCAATATCCTTCCAGAAATTTTTCTATGTATGTGTGTGTGTGTATTAGAGGCCCAGTGCACAAATTTGTGCACAGGTGGGGTCCCTCAGCCTGGCTGGCAATCGGGGCCGATTGGGGCATCTCGCCCGGGGGGGGGGGGGGGGGGGGGTAGGGGCCACGGGAGGTTCCGATCAGGGTGATTGGGGCTGGCTGGCCTGGGGGGGGGTGCCATGGGAGGTTGGCCAGCTGGAGGGGAAGGGCCGTGGGATGTTGGCTATGGGAGCGCACTGACCACCAGGGGGCACTCCTGCATTGAGCATCTGTCCCCTGGTGGTCAGTGCACATCATAGCAACTGGTCGACTGGTTGTTTGGGTCGTTCAGGTCTTTTGGCCGTATATATGTATATATATTGAAAAAGATCATATTGCATATACCATGTTACACTTCATTTTTTTGTACTTAATATATTTTGGAAATATTTCTATTAATATTCTCTACAAAATCATTCTTTTTTTAAAAAAACATTTTTTTAAAATGTATTTTTATTGATTTCAGAGAGGAAGGGAGAGGGAGAGAGAGAGAAACATCAATGATGAGAGAGAATCATTGATTGGCTGCCTCCTGCATGCCCCTTTCTGGGGATCGAGCCCACAACCCAGGCATGTGCCCTTGACCTGAATCGAACCTGGGACCCTTCAGTCCATAGGCCGACGCTCTCTCCACTGAGCCAAACCAGCTAGGGCTACAAAATCATTCTTAAGAGCAGCACAGTATTCATTTACAGGATGCAGAAGGATTTATATAAATAATTTATTATAATATATTTTTCCAGTTTGTTTACTTTAAAAATTTAAATGTATCAGATGATCATTTAAGATAATAGTTGAGGGGTTACTTTCCCCCTTGATTCCTCACATCCACCTTCCAGACTTTCTATGCACCCACCTTCATGAGAAAAGACTATATATGTAGGACAAAGACATTGCTCAGATTTCTCAATAGATTTTCTAGACAATAGCCATGAATGTCAAACTTTCACTTGCATATACCTGAATTTGAAAGAGGCTAGGCTCTTTTAATTTGCAGAATGTGGCACTAAATATGCAGTGGGAACCATGAGAGGAGCAGAATCTGTGGTTAATTTGGTACACATTTTGGTGGAGTATGTGTTTAGAGGACTAAAACAGCTTCACCACAGACTTAAGATCAGCTTTAGTAGACACTGCCAGAGACTATTATCCAAAGTGGGTTTTCCAATGTAAACTTCCACCAGCAATGCATGAGAATTTCCTGTTCAAATCTTTTGCACATATTTCTATTGGGTTGTCTTTCCTTTTATTACTGATTTGTAAGACTGCTTTATTCATTCAGGATGACAGATCTTTGTCACAAATATTTATTGCAAATATTTTCTACCATTTGGTGGCTTGCCTTTTCTCTCGCTTGAAGGTGTCTCTTTGATGACCAGAAGTTCTTAATTTTAATGAAGTCAATTTACTGATCTTTTTAACCCATGCTTTCTGTGACCTGTTCAAGAAAATTTTGTCTACACCAAGTTAACAAAGATATTCTATCTTCTAGAAATTTTGGTGCTAGTTTTCCATAAGACCTGCAATTCACCTAGAATTTGTTTTTGCACATGCTGTGAAGTATGGTTTAAACTTCATTTTTAAAGAAAAGTATGGATATTCAGTTGGTCCAGAGGCATTTGTTGAAAGACACCTTTCTCCTCCTCCTCTTCTACTTAATGGTATTTTTGTTTTAAGTGAAGATCAAAATGGTTTATCTGTTTGTCTATCCTTGCACTCCTATCATTCTCTTAATTACTATAGCTTTAGAATTTGTCACCTGCTAATGTGAGGTTGCAATTTTGTTTTTATACTTCAAGATTGTCCTCTTTATTTTAATGTAAATCTTAGAATCAGCCTGTCATTTTACAAATACATACAAATAAAAGAACTTTGTTTAGAATAACAAAAACAAATCTATGGAAAAATTTGAGGGACTTGACATATTTACAATATTTAGTTTTTCAACGCATAGACATGATATATCCTGCTATTTAAGTTTTATTTTACTTCTCTCAATTATATTCTTCAATCTTCTATTAAGAGGTCTTGAACATGCTTTGGTTTTTTGATCCCTTTATAGATACTGTCGATATTTCTATTTGCTAAGTTAGCAGTGCAAATAAATGTCAGGGCAGAAGATGAGATTCAGAATCATGGACAGGTCTGGTGGGGAGAACTCATTTCTCTGCAGTCACGTCTGTTTTGATGTTTGTTTGCGTTTGTCCACATGCTTTGGTTTTTTGATCCCTTTATAGATACTGTTGATATTTCTATTAGCTAAGTTAGCAGTGCAAATGTTAGGGCAGAAGATGAGATTCAGAGTCATGGACAGGTCTGGTGGGGAGAACTCATTTCTGTGCAGTCACGTCTGTTTTGATGTTTGTTTGCGTTTGTCTTGATGTGTTGGTTGTTTTCTAAAGCCTTGAGGTTGGTTCAGGATGCTCTGTGGCCAGGCATCCAATCCATTTTTGACAAAGCCACTTTGGGAATTAACTCTTCTAAAACATTGCCAATGATGCATATCTTGGTATAACTTCTAGTACCTTTTGTTTCCAACACCATTTGTTGTCAGGCAGCTACTGACTCTAAAGAGATGGCTTGCCATCTCAGGAAATCCCCCCACCCCCTTAGGGGCTTCCTGCTCTTATATTTAAATGAATTTCTAGGTCACATGCTGCCACCAATCTGCAGCGACAGAGGAGAATAATAGAAAGCCACTCTGGGTTGGTCTTGCTGCCTCATCATTTTCCCTCTACTTTTGTCCTCTTTTTTCATGTCTAGGTGTAGAGTGTAGGACAGTGATGGTGAACCTTTTGAGGTCGCATCCATTTTTGACAAAGCCACTTTGGGAATTCACTCTTCTAAAACGTTGCCAATGATGTATAATATCTTGGTATAACTTCTAGTACCTTTTGTTTCCAACACCATTTGTTGTCAGGCAACTACTGACTCTAAAGAGATGGCTTGCCATCTCAGGAAATCCCCCCCTTTAGGGGCTTCCTGCTCTTATATTTAAATGAATTTCTAGGTCACATGCTGCCACCAATCTGCAGCGACAGAGGAGAATAATAGAAAGCCACTCTGGGTTGGTCTTGCTGCCTCATCATTTTCCCTCTACTTTTGTCCTCTTTTTTCATGTCTAGGTGTAGAGTGTAGGACAGTGATGGTGAACCTTTTGAGGTCGGTGTGTCAGCATTTTGAAAAACCCTAACTTAACTCTGGTGCCGTGTCACATATAGAAATTTTTTGATATTTGCAACCATAGTAAAACAAAGATTTATATTTTTGATATTTATTTTATATATTTAAATGCCATTTAACAAAGAAAACTCAACCAAAAAAATGAGTTCACGTGTCACCTCTGACACGTGTGTCATAGGTTCGCCATCACTGGTGTAGGAACTCCATCACTTACTGCCTCAAGGTCACTGCTCATGTGATTGATGGATATTTGCAAGTGAATTATTAGTAGTTAAGTTTTCAGGGAGGCAAAAGTTACATGTGGATATTTGAGTACATTGCTTCAGTTCCCCTAATCCCTTCAATGTTCAAGGGTCAACTGTATACACTAAGTACTTTATACATGTTACCTATGACCCTTTCAATCATAACTTCACTAAAATTCTCTCCATTTTTTTAAATCAGGAAAGCAAGACATAGAGAGGCTGAACAGCTTGCCGAAGGTCACCCAGGTACAAGATGAGAAGCTGGAGTTTTCCCACTACACCACACCTTCTGAGTTCTGCCAGCAAAAGTGCACTTTCTGGAAGACCCATCCTGATGTTTGGTTCGGAGTAGATGGTCTCTGCTGCGTATGTGTGGGCTGTCAGCCTTTCCCCAGAGTTGCGCATTGCCATGTGTTATTGACAAAACAATCCCTATGTTGCAAGCTTATCATGAGATCTGGACTTGAGTCACTTCATCTTTCAGGGACACCATTTGAACCCTAGATAATGACTGTCCTGGGAGTGGATAAAACCCAGGCATTGGACCTCTGTCCTGGGTGGAGGACAGGATTGGCTAAGTTCTTTACCTGTTGCTTGGCTCATCTTGACTCTGGCTCACTCTCATGTTTACCTTTTCCCTATGTTCTATGCTGCTAGCTCTGATTCCTGACTCTTAACCTATAATTTTCCCTATGTCCAAGTACATACAGTGTAGATAAGAATGTGAAAGGAGAGTCTGTTGAATTTTGGGTTTGCTTCTTCATGAATGAGTAGTTGGATGAATAACATGCACCACGGCCCTGCTCTCTGTTTCCAGCTGAGTAGGGAGATGCCACGAGCCTTCCTGAGCTTGACAAGGAAGCCCATCTGATATTTCTTCTCTGATTTTCCTCTGAGAACAGTCTGGGAGAGGGGAGGGACTTCTCACAAATTATTGTCACTGCTGCAGCTACTGTTGCTGTTACCAACCTCTCCCTTGGGGTTGAGCCAATGGGACTTCTGGGACATTTTCCATGAACCTTGGCAGAGGTGAGATGGGAGGGGTGAGGAGTCTCAGGAGAGAGGAGACAGGAGGAACTGGAGCCAGCAGTGAAGGCCTCCGAAGTGCAGTGGGAGGAGGTAAGTGGCATTCTTACACATGCTGGGTAATTCTTATGCATTCTAGGCTTCTAAGTTTATCAGGCTCCTTAAAATTAATGGACAGTCCCTGGAGCTCTCTGTGGGAGCATTCATCTGCCTCCAATTACAGCTTTTCCTCTAACTGCATGGCTAAAACCCCCACCTTTCCTTCAGCCTCTGCACCTCTTTCTAGCTCTTGGGTGAGGAAAGGCAGGATCTTGACAGTAAGACATCCCCTTGCTTGGTAAAACCATAGCTTTCTGCACTTCCTTGAAGGTATCATAAGCTCCCCTATCCAATATCTGTTCTCTACACAGTTGTTGTAGAGTGATCTTTGAGATCACAGGAGGGCAGCATTTATAATGTTGGCCAATATGTTGGATATAGGGAAACCAGCATTATTTTTACCTTATGTGAAATATGCCTACTGACTGCTGAACAAATCCTGCTTCTTATAAAAGATAACTTGCACTGAATATATTTAATGCTTATGTCTGGGATTTCTATCCCAGGGAGTCACAGCAGTGCTGAATAAACATGTGTGAATGAATGAAATGAATGAATATTTACAAGCTAATATTTTCTATTTTTTACAGCAAATGATCTAGAACCCTAGTGACAAGTTACATGTCAATTCCCAAGCCAAGAACAAAAGCTAGAGACAACAATGTAATGATTATAATAGTTCCCCCAAAAGTCTGCTGGCAGGAGATACTCCCTATTGATTATATTTCCATTATTATCAATGATATTTGGCAACTTCAGTAGCAATGGTGAGAGGCCTGAGTTTGTTGCCATTGTTTTTAGTAATATTAGGCAATTTTGAGTACTTAGTAAGAGTATTCAGAATCAAAGGTTCTCTAAAAAATGCAAAGCAGTGTATAGCTGAGCTTTGGGAAATCTCCATGCTGTAACTGTATTTTTCTACAATTATTTATAGCCTGGATATCTCTGCTTGTGTTTTTGTACTAATAACAGTGAACTAGAGAGTGGGCTTCTAATGAGACCCTCTCATAAGGTGTGACACAGAGGAGAGGGAGGAGAACTATTTCTATTTGTGGGGCCCTAATATCTGTGGTGATTAGGAGAAAAATGGTAACAACAGGAGACCTTGTGTTTAATCACAGTTTTATCTGGAAGATTTTGATCCAGGCTGTTCAATGCTAACACATGAGTAGAGAAGGTTCTATTTATTCCGATAAGAAAAATCACATTGATTAGTCTGAAGGGATTATGTAAAATGATTCTGAAAGGTTTTCTTAGAAAAAGGTGTAAAGTCTCCCATTTGTCTGAAATGTGCGTTAGAGATGTGCGTAGGGTGGAATGAAAAACGAAGTTTCACCGCAGGGAAGTGTGCTGTTTTATTCATGATTAATGAGTGAAGCCCGAGTGTCTGGGTTTGCTGCCTAGCAAACAAGGATTTGCTCACTTATTCTGTGAGAACTGATCAGATTGTGTTCCTGTCTGAACTTGGTTGTGTTGCCACAGGTGATGCTGATGAGAAAACCAGTAAAGAGATAACAGCTTCACAAATGACATTTTGCAGGCACCAGCCCTGTGGTCTTAGATGATTCTCCGAGGAGAAAAGACAGTTGTCAGGGTTAATGCTGGCCGTTGGGCAGTCAGAGAGAAACCAGTGCCCTAGCTGGTTGGTGCACAGAATGTCAGCCTGCGGACTGAAGGGTGTCGGGTTCAATTCCAGTCAAGGGCACATGCCTGGGTTGCGGGCTCCATCCCCAGTAGGGGGCATGCAGGAGGCTGCCGATCAATAATTGTCTCTCATCATAGATGTTTCTATTTCTCTTTCCCTCTCGCTTCCTGTCTGAAATCAATAAAAATATATTTTTTAAGAGAGAGACCGAGCGAGGACAATGGCAGTTCTGTGAATCTCTACTCCTGAGCCCTCCCTCCAGCCCAGTCCACCTCCCTGAATTGTGCCCTTCTTTCTGCCAGAGGAGTTTGAGCATCATCTCTACTCAAAAGCTTTCTGTAACCCCTCCACTTTCCTAAAGTACTTTCTGAGCATCTTCAGCCGTCACAGTCATCACATTGTAGTGACAGTAGTCCAATGTTCTAAGGTACTTTTAGGTCATGGATTCCTGGGGATGGTGTGGGGAAAATGTCTTAATTTCTGAGTGCCCTTGGTGTTTAAACTAAGGTGTTGGATTGAAGGTGCTGTTTCAGGCCATAGTTAGAAGCTTTCAGTTTTTTCCCTACTTCTTCTGAAATAATGAACGCCCCCCCCCTTTTTTTACTGCCTCTTTTCTTCTCATTTTTTTTCACTTGTTTTCAAATTTTCCTTTCCTATGAGAAGTGATGAGAAATTTTTGGATTGTAGGAGGCATGGATAGGGATGAAAATTAAGGATAAAATGAGAATGATCCTAGATACTTTCTACTGGTCCCTTTGGTATATAATTAGCCTGTTTTAATGGCAGACACTGGAGTTTGCAGGTGAGCTAAGAAAAACTCACTTGCAATAACATCACTTTGAAAGGTGAGTAAGAGAGGCAAACAATGCTCAATAGATCTGCATTTTGAAAAACTTTTACAATCCTTATTCAACTATTGGAAAGAATTGCATCACTTCACAAATAAAAAAGCATCAATTTCTCTCTATAAAGTCATTATAATGGCTTACCAATATGTTATTACCCATCACCCAAGGTGGACACAAATAGTAACAGTACTTAGTGAGATAAATGTTATCAATTTACACACGAACCTTTGAAGTTGAAAAGCAAAGGGATGCTTTTTTTTTAAACATCAGTACCTAGGGATGTTATGTAAAGGGAGTGCACCATAAGGGATGTAAAGTACAGACAGACATATTTTCTCATGCATGTTGGTACCTGCTTCAGTCTCAAGTATGAACTCCACTGTGTAGTAGGTCCCATAAACCATTATGCTGTGGGTGTGTGGGATGTTTCAGCAAGCTGGTTAGAAATGCATATTTGTTAAAATTAATTTTTAGAGAGAAAGGAAGGAGAGAGAGAGAGAGAGAGAGAGAGAGAGAGAGAGAGAGAGAGAGAAACATTGATTGGTTGTCTGCCTCCCATAGGTGACATGACTGGGGATCGAACCCACAACGTTTTGGTGCACAGGAGGATGCTCCAACTAACTGAGCCACCCAACCAGGGCAGGAATGCATTTTGTGTGTGTGTGTGTGTGTGTGTGTGTGTAATGCATTTTTGTGTGTGTGTGTGTGTGTGTGTAGCATATCGTGAGTAGTTTGTCCCAAGATTCACCTGTAGAACCCACGGAGGAATCCAGTGACATCACTGAGATATAACTAAGCTCATCTGCTGGTCTGTTAAGGGTATTCGGAGCCACACAGCCATTCATTCTTCCATGATGTAGTGGGGCCTGGCTTCCTCTCTGTCCCATTTGGAGTCAGGGTGGAGGATAATGAGAGGTCCTGGACATTTCTTGAGGAGCTGGGAAGGACATTCTGTGAGATTAGAAGGCATTGATTATTTAGGGCAGTTAGGCCTGGCACTGTATTTTCCTCCCAGACTCCTGTCCTACATTCTAGATTTCGCTGGCAGAGTCCAAGGGGAACCTGTGTGTGTGTGTGTGTGTGTGTGTGTGTGTGTGTGTGTGTGTATGAAAGAGAGATTGAGAGAGAGAGAGAGAGAGAGAGAGAGAGAGAAGAAAAACTTACAAGGACCCTTATTTCTTTGTAGCTGTGCCTAGTGAATTACAAGCCTTCTCTTTCTCAAATTCTCTACCTCTTCCCACATTAGTATGCATCACCATTTTGAAAGTTTCTACCCAACAATGTCACCCCAGTAAATTTAATAAAAAAAGTAAAATAAATAAAATTCAAGATGTACTAAATTATATTAAAGAAGAGTTAGTGATCTTGCTTATCTAGAAAATACAGTTAGTCACCTGCAACGTGAAAATTTAGATTCTGGAAATTCAGTTAGTCACCTGCAACATGAAAATTTAGATTCTGATTCTAATAAAATGAGAGTGATTAAGCTCTCTGGGTATACTCATTTTTTTCTTCCACAATTGATTATTTTCAAATCCTGATTTCCTTCTTATTTCATTACCTAGCTTTTCTTATTTTTTTTCCCCCTTCTGACTTTTTGATTTCTCTTTTTCCTGCCTTTGACCACTAGCTCTGTTGGTCACTTGAAGGACCACCATGTTCTCTATGGCCCCTGAAAGCTTGCCTGTGTGGCTCTCGCTGGCCAATACCAACTTATCTGATGATTCTAAATTTCTCTGCTCCCTCTGTTCAGTGATCAATGAACTCTATTTCTTGGTTGTTCAGACATCACATCACCCCTGTGGCACATTTCATGCTGCCTTGTAATTGCTCATAAACTGTCCCCTAACTCAAACTAGGGGCTCATTGAATGAAGAAACTGCATCTTCCTTAATGTAGTATCCCTCCAGTATGGCACAGGACCAGCACTTCATCAACCCTTGGTAAGAGTCTGTTGAATCAGTGAATGGATGAATGTTGAATTGATGAGTGGAGAAAAGATAGATCTGAATGAACAACTTTCTTAAAATAAGTTTTATTATAGTCAACACTCTTCTTTGGCTTTGTTCACAATGCCAAAATGTCCATGGAATTTCCCTCTGAAATAAGATTGTGATGTTTTCCTCTTCTCTCTGGTGACATAGTTTTTGTATCCTAATTCAGATGTCATCTGCCCAAGATATGTCTCTATTATTGAGTCTGACTTATAGAATGTTATGTACATCAGTGTGTATATATCAGGTCTAGAAGACATGGTGGCTTTCTCCTTAAGAAGAAATCATATATGCTAATGATCTCAGCTTCAGGCCATTCATGTGCCAAGGATCTGATTTGCATGGTTTTCCTTGGCATGGCTTTGAACTGCGTATTGTGGCTGTCTCAGCCAGTGCACCTGGTAGTAAGCACATGCAAGCAAAAATCCACCTTGATCTCCAGTAGATCAAATATCAAAGAGGAGGTTTTTTTTCTTATAATGACATTTTAATTTCAAATGTCATATTGATTTAATTGGATTAATATATATCTATGGAATATAATTTATTGTATCAACATATTATAAATTTAACTTTAACACAAAGTTGATGGAATTCAGCGAACTCAACATGGGACATGCCATTTCTCAGAATACTCACCAACAAAAGGAGGTCCTTTTGTCCCCTTTCATCTCTGTGATTTCATTGATTGAAGAACAATTTTCAATACTAGAACTACTAGATAGAGGCTACCTTAGTGGCATAAAAAGATACAGACATTGTCTTCATGAAGCCTAGAGTGTAAAGAACAGACAACCATTCAATAGATAAGTATATACAAGTAAGGTCATATTCATGTGTACTAGGGAGTAAGGGTTAAATTGGCTTTGTTCACAATGCCAAAATGTCCATGGAATTTCCCTCTGAAATAAGATTGTGATGTTTTCCTCTTCTCTCTGGTGACATAGTTTTTGTATCCTGATTCAGATCTCATCTGCCTAAGATATGCCTCTATTATTGAGTCTGACTTATAGAATGTTATGTACGTCAGTGTGTATATATCAGGTCTAGGAGACATGATGGCTTCCTCCTTAAGAAGAAATCATATATGCTAAGGATCTCAGCTTCAGGCCATTCATGTGCCAGTATCTGATTTGCATGGTTTTCCTTGGCATGGCTTTGAACTGCATATTGTGGCTGTCTCAGCCAGTGCACCTGGTAGTAAGCACATGCAAGCAAAAATCCACCTTGTTCTCCAGTAGATCAAATATCAAAGAGGAGGTTTTTTTTCTTATAATGACATTTTAATTTCAAATGTCATATTGATTTAATTGGATTAATATATATCTATGGAATATAATTTATTGTATCAACATATTATAAATTTAACTTTAACACAAAGTTGATGGAATTCAGCTAACTCAACATGGGACATGCCATTTCTCAGAATACTCACCAACAAAAGGAGGTCCTTTTGTCCCCTTTCATCTCTGTGATTTCATTGATTGAAGAACAATTTTCAATACTAGAACTACTAGATAGAGGCTACCTTAGTGGCATAAAAAGATACAGACATTGTCTTCATGAAGCCTAGAGTGTAAAGAACAGACAACCATTCAATAGATAAGTATATACAAGTAAGGTCATATTCATGTGTACTAGGGAGTAAGGGTTAAATACATATTTTTTGGGGAATATAATTCAACACATTATAGGAGTTAGGAGGGAGGAAACCGTTGCAACAGTTGAAAGTTGATAAATGGACAGTTCTGTGATGTGGTTTGGAGGAGGAATCAGTAGCATTTGGCAATGGATTGCATAAATATGGGGGAAATGGAGAAGTCAAAGACCACTCTCAAATTTCATATTTGAACAGCCTGGGCAGTGTGGTTCAGTGGATGACCCATGAACTAGAAGGTCACAGTTCAATTCCTGGTCAAGGCACATGCCTGGAGTTGCGGGCTCGGTCCCCAGTGTGTGTGTGTGTGTGTGTGTGTGTGTGTGCAGGAGGCCAATCAATGATTCTCTCTCATCATTGATGTTTCTATCTCTCTCTTCTTCTCCCTTCCTCTCTCTGAAATCAATACAAAAACATATTTTAAAAAATGTATACTTGGACAATTGGGCTGATGGAAGTTCCATTTAGTGATATGGGGAAGTCTGGAGAGAAAGATCAGGTTTAGGGAAAGATCATGAGGGCAAATGTGAAGGCGAGAAGTTGAAGATGTTCTTGAAATATCAAGTAAGTGTTGGAATATAGAATTAAAGGAGATATTAGATTTGGAGATACAAATTTGGGAGTCCTTAGGGGTGGGTGGTCTTGGAAGTGATGGGAAGAGTGAGAACTCATAGAGTAAGAGTGAGGAGAGTAAAGGGACCAATATTTAGAGCATAAAGGGAACAGGAAAAGCCAGCAAGGAGACTAAGAGGACATGGTATAAGCTCTGTCTGACTTTTATCCACCTCAGAGGAAAATATCTGTGGACATTGGCAAGTGCAGGAAACTAAGTGTCAGAATGCCAGAGTTTTGCTGATACACCTAACCTGGTCTGTGGTTTTGAGCATTTTTTCCTCTTTACAACTAGGTGCTATGATCACTGAGACTTTTTAAATAGGCATGTCAAATACGGGTTTTATTAATCTTTGCCTTTTCATATACAAAAAAAAGAGTTATTTCATGTGATGACATATTTCACTACATTCAGCATAACACATTCTAGATTGATATTTATTTCTCAGTTATCATGTATTTGGTCAAAACAAGAGTTATATGAATACAACAAGAGGGTATTTTTGATTAAACATTGAATTACACTTTTACCTATAACATAAGCCAATTCACATCTTGTGAATGAACAGGTTGATGAGATTTGTTGGAGGTTAGGTCATATCCTTATTTTTAGATAGCGTCAGAAAAACAATGGAGTGGGGAGAATCCAGCAATTGTGGTCTAGTGTTAAAATTATTACATCACCTTGGGGTTTGGGTGAATTGTGGTTAGTCACAGACTCACTTTATAATTGTTTGTGAAAGGAGTGAAATTATGGATGAAAATCCTGCTTTAGAAAGAGACTGAGCAACCTAACTAATAATGCATAAACTTCTACTTTTCATTCTCAAAGTGTCGACATAATTTTTTTCTGAGATTCTTCACAGAGTTGTTGAAAATTTGTCACCTTCATTCAGCTTTGTGCTTCAAAATTTCCTACTACTAATTCATTTTTAAACAAATGTAAATAGTATTCTAACAAGTAGAAAAAATTGAGACATCTCTCAGAAAGAAATTTTCTCACTAGAATAAACTGTTCTATAGGGTTTCTGTTGTTACTACTTAAAAATTTAAACATTTTTCAACCTAAAATGATGCTATGGTTGCGCTGGTCTAACTTTTAATATTTAAAAAATTGGAAAAGAATCCATTTTAAATTTGTGAAGGTGTCTAAAATAAGCTTTTATTATCCTAGTGGAGGCCCAGTGCACTGGAGGGGAGGTCCTCAGCTCGGCCTGCCCCCTCTCACAGTCCAGGAGCCCTCAGGGGCAGGAGGCGACCCGGCAATCAGGGGAAGGCGACACCCCATCACACCTCTGCTGCTGCCACTGCCGGCAGCGCAAGCCTCAGCCAGCCCTGGTTACCTAAGCCTCGGGTGGCCCTGGGCCGCTGGGAAGCCACCATCTGAGGCTTGCCTGCACCTCGGGCCGGCCCTGGGTGGCTGGGGGTCGGAGGAGACTGGGGGACTCTGGAGGCAGGAGCCCTGGTGGGGCTGAGGGAACTGGGTGCTGCCATCTTGTGGCTGTGGGCTCTGCCATCTTTGAGGGCGTGACAGTCAATTAGCATATTCCCTCCTTATTGGCTGTGGGCGCCGCCATCTTTGCGATGGTGTGAGGGTCAATTAGCATATTCCCTTTTTGTTAGATAGGATATAATAAAAGCCTAATATGCAAATTGTCCCCACTGGCGGGAGTTCGACCTACTGGGAGTTAGATGTGCGCTGACCACCAGGGGGCAGCATGGAATATAGCAGGCGGGTGCGAAGGGAGGCCCGGCTGGAAGCTGGCAGCCGCTGAGGACCCTACCTAGCATGAATTTCATGCACTGGGCCTCTAGTTTCAAAATAATCCTGGTGCAGTCACAGTCAGAAGCTAAATTCATCCAATGCTTGACCTAAAGAATGATTGCTAGTCAAATATAAATAGCTGATGTTAAGGTGTTTTGGGAATATAAAGCATTTAAAAAACAGAAAGTCAGGGAAGAAGACTAGGGGCTAACAAACCATAACCTAGGTGAGTTGCGAGTTTGGTTGAGTGGGGTAGAGATTACTGACTGTAGGCAAAAATTACTGTAGCTATTTTTCTTTGTTAAAGATTATATCCTTTGAATATACACTCACTAACATACTAAATTAAAGACTAATTTTTGATGGCTTAAATCCTAACATCTCACCATGCCATGCTTTGGAAATTCCATGACTTGGGAGCATATTCCAGGCCATGGAAGCCAGAAAAGAACAAGTTTGACCTGTGTTTCTAAATGGGTCACTGTAGAGAATTGCATTATAATACAATTACAATTGAGTAGTACTTCCTAAGTTATGAAAACAGAAACTCTGCATGCCATTTATATGCTCAGAGCCAAACTGAAGGCAGGGCCCAGAGTGAAACTTATGCAGCTTTCAGTGTAAAAGAGGGTTTCTCCCAAGACTCAAACTCTGTGAGGCCTGGCTGACTGGATAGGCTTAGGTGAATTTTTCTCAATTACTTACAGCCTTGGTTACCTAATCTGAGAAGCAGCTACATCTCTATTCTTTTCTAGCTTGTATGTTGCAAGTCTTGTATCTTTGAGGTTTGAAAGCCAAATTTGTCTTCTCTCTGATTCATATTCAAGTAAATATTGAGTGATTGAATGGTTTGGCCCTTTCTTGAAGTCAGGTCTGTGCTTATTTGAGTCTGGCTGTCCCTGTTCAGTGTCTACATCTCCTGTACACAGTTTCCTGCTCCTCCCAGGCCACTGATTGCGTTGTCCTGAGGAACCAGATCCTAGTATTGCTTCCAAGAGGTGCTGTACTAGAGCACCAAGGCTATTCTCCTTAAAGTGACATGTGACCCAGTATGCTTTTGAAATCACATCAATTAATGTCACTCTGTACTGGGATCTTTTTCTTGAAGAATAAGTCTAAAATTCCTGTGAAAAATTAAATAAATCAAAATAATCAAGAATGTTTTGAAAAGAAGAAACAATTAAAAAAAATCTTTATTGTTGAAAGCGTTACATCGGTCCTCCTTTTCCCTCCATTAACCTCTTCCACTCCTGTCCCCACCCCCTGGCCCTCAGATTGTCTGTGTCCACGGGTTATGCATATATGCATAGAAGTTCATTGGTTAATCTCTTCCCACTCACCTTCCCCTGCCTTCCCTCTGAGGTTCAACAGTCTGCTCAAGAAGAAGCAAGTTTGAGGGCCTTGTTCTATCAAATGCTGAAATATAGTATTATTAAACAGTTTTAATTAATAAAAAAGTGGACAGGTTGATGGAACAGAATATAGCTCAGAAATTTACATGGTTAAAATTGAACTTGTGATGAATAGGAATCATACACATTTGGGGGAAAGAGTTTAAAGAAATAATAGTAGAGTAGTTAATTATTGTTATAATTAGATATATAGATTTTCATTTCATAGCAAAAAACTGTACAAGGAAACAAAAATGAAACAAACCAAACTAGCAGAAGATGTGGGTAATCAGGTACTGAATCTCAGAGAAGTTCTAAACATAAGAGCAGAAGAAGAAATAATATATTTTTAAGTACAAAGAAATATAAAATAGGAGTGAGGAGGGAGAAGAGTGACTCGGTGGAGCACAGAGGACATTCAGGTCAGTGAAACCATTCTGTATGATACTATATTGGTGGATACATGTCAACTGTTTGTCCAAACCCCTAGAATGTACAACACCAGGAGTGAATCCTAATGGAAACTCTGGACTGTGGGTGATAATGATGTGTCAGTGGAGGTTCATTAGTTGTAACAAATGTATCACTCTGGTGGGGGACATTGATCATGTGAAGGCTAATGCATGTAAGGAGCAGGGAGTATTGAGGAAATCTCTTTACTTCCTGCTCAATTTTGCTGTGAACCTAAAACTGCTCTAAGAAATAAAGTTTATTTAAAACTAAACAATTATTCTGTGAGCTGCCTGTTCATGTCTTTTTTTACATTTTTTTCTATTAACTTTTTGGTACGCTGTGCTCCTCATGCTTAAGAGTTTTTATACATATTAGAGACATAAAACTTCGTGGTATGTGTTATGAATACTAGTATTTTCCCCAGTTTGGCTTGGTTTTGGTATTTTCTGACATACACAAGTTTTAATTTTTATTTTGTAGTCAAATTTATCAGTCTTGTCTTTTCTTTTTCTGGATCTTAAGTCATAGTTAGAAAGCCTTTTCCACAACAGTTAAAGAGGAATTGACTTATATATATTTATTCTAGTACATCTATGGTTTTATTTGATCCCTAATTCATTTGGAGTTTATTACTAGGTATGGGATGAGATGTAGATATCATTGTATCTTTTTCAGAGTTGTTTATTTAAATATCCTTTTTTATCCTATTGATTTGAGATGTTGCCTTTATCACATTCTAACTTTCCATAGGTATTTGACTATAACTCTGGACTTTCTACTGATTTTTGTAGATTAACTTTATACCTGTTACTTCACTAGATTCTTTTATCATTTGACTTGTTTTTTAAAAATATATTTTTTTTATTGATTTCAGATAAGAAGGGAGAGGGAGAGAGATATAGAAACATCAATGATGAGAGAGAATCATTGATGGGTTGCCTCCTGCATGCCCCACACTGGGGATGAAGCCCGCGACCCAGACATGTTCCCTGAATCGAAATTGAACCTTGACCTCCTGGTTCATAGGTCAAAATGTTCAAACGCTAAGCCATTCTTATCATTAATTATGTATGGTTTCCCACGTATACTCTTACAACATCTATAAATAATTTGACTTATTTTTTGGCCCACTCTTATTCTTTGATTGACTTGCTAATTTAGTCAGTGTTATGCTCAGTAGTAGCAGAGATAGTAGGCATCTTTTTTTTTTCTTAAATGTTTTTAAAATGTTCTTATTATGAATGGGTATAGGATTGTGTCAATGGCTTTTTCATCCTATGTTGAGATAATCATATAAAGCAGTTCCAACTTCCTATGTGAAAAAGCACAAGCTTTCTGAGTCCTATTTTTTTCATATTGTAAAATGGGACATTTAGACTTAAATGAGCTCTAAATTTCCTTTCGCTGATTATATGCCTATCTATTCATAAAGAAAGAGTGGATTTATGTTTATCTCCCAGGTCACTGAATTTCTAGAATTAATTAACAATTATGTTGAGATTTAAAAATAACACTGCAAGTAGAAGAATATAGATAGAATGTAGTTTTAAAGCAGTCATTGAGAACCAGAACAATGATTTTAAAGGATAAGAAAGTAAAAGCTTATGGGAAAAAAATAAATACATTGTTTACATTTAACTTTCCACTGAAACTGTTCAAGGGTAAAACTCAATAAATCTGGAGATTCAAAATATTTGCTTTTCATGAAAGATAATGATATTCAAGATGAGGTAAAAAAAATAGTTCAGGAAGTCAAATGGGACCAATTATGGCATTTATTTGGGAAGTAGAAATTCTGTGGTGGAAAAGGAACTCTAATTTGCTTAAGAAATTAGAATTGGATTTCTTTTAGAAAACCTCCTACCTATGTGTTCATAAATATCATAAAACTGAAAGAGTTCAAATAAAAAAAGGTCACGAATAGGCAATAGTGATGACTAAATCTTTTCGGAATTTGCCATTCATTATTCTGTTGTGATCATGATATTGTGATAAAATGACATGGCACAAATAAGTGAAACCACTCAGACCTCCAGTATTTCAAATTCTGATGGGAAGAGATCTTAGAAAGTTCCAAAGATTGTGTTCATTTAAATGTCCAAGGGAAATACTGTATAATAGTATCTATAGCCAACTGAAAGCTAAGTTTATTCATTTCAAACATAAAAGAGAAGAAGAAAGTGGAGAAGGTAGAAAGAGAAGAGAGGGTAAATATTTACATGTAAATAACAGATGTAGACTAATTGAATTCTTTTGTGCTCTGCTCATAGTGAAACAACAAAGAATACCTCAAGAAGTAAAAATAGACCTAACATTCAAAGCATTTACAATGAATTCACCATGACACAACATGCAATTAAGTCATGGAACTCGCTACTACAGGATTTTATTCAAATAGATAACTTAGATTAGAATGATTAGATATGGTAAATACAGTTTATAACAAAATATCAGTTTCTGCAGTTCAGAACAAATAAAACACCAAACACACAAATAAAACACAGTGACTTTAGCTTTCAGGGAATATTTGAATATATTTTAGGATGTGAAGGAAATTTCTCTTGACTAATGTCTTATTGGTATTTTATTGATGGATTTTAATAATTATCCCCCGCCCCAATAGTGCTCCGGAATGAAAGGCAGAAGTGATATAGTATGAAATTCATTGCTTTTCAAAGAGGAAGGTCAAGAAGTAGCCATAAATGTATTATAACAATTAATTCCCCATCTCAATTGTGCAAAGAGAAACTTCAGGGGAGAAAGGTGAAAAAAATTTTATGTCAATGAATACAAGACAGTCTAGTGTAGTGAGAAGAATAAGAATTTTAGAGGCCTGAAGACCTTCATTCCAATTTCCCTAAACTTCTCTCACCTTTGCTTCTGCCTCTTCACACCCTTGTTATGTCTTTAAATGTAGTAATTTCCCAAGGAGTCTTCCCAATGAGTTCTTCTTACTCTGGACTCTGTGACTGAGAATCTCATTCATGGTTTTAATTATAAGCTGTGTGTAAAAGGCACCCAAATTAGTATCTCTATCACCAACCACTTTTATATATGGACCTGAATTTCCAGCTACTTTTCCAACTGGATGTCATATGGGCATCTCAAACTCAATATATCCAAAGCAGAGCTTATTATTTCTTCTCCCACTGTCATTCATAGTCCTACTCCAGAATTTTCTGTCTCTGTTAATGACATCCTCATTCATCCAGGCAACAGAACCTGAAGTGCCACCACCCTTTGCCATTGCCTTACTAAGTATTTGCTAGCTATTTCCAGAACACATCATGTATATAAATTCCCACAAGTTTTTACTCATGCTATTCTCCCTGGCATGCTTCTCATCTTTATTTTCCAAGTTCCAGATAAAATGCTTGCTCATTGGTGAGACCCACTTCCAATGAATTATGCCTTCATCCATGCTTTCATTGGTTTCCCTTCCTGTCATAACAGTTATTCTACTCTAGGTCATTTTATTCATTCAATAACATTTATTAAGGCTGATATTATCATAAACATGAGGGAAGAAAGAGAAATAAGTCTTGGTTTCTTGCCTGAAGGAGTCTTCTGGTATCTAGAATATAGACAACATATAGACTTACAATGGTGGGCATCCCCATGTTAAACTTGATTAAATATTTTTTAATCTTCAAAAAATGAAAAAAATGTTGTTCAGGTAGCTGGAGAACCACCACAAATAAAAACTTCCTGAGATGGGCAGTCATGACATCAAAGCTATGTGGCAAAACTCCCCTTTCCTGTGGAGTTAGTATGAGAATGATTGTGAGAAAGCAGCGTTTGCATCACAGACACTGGGGTTTCCCCTAATTACTTACTAAATTACTCCCTACATAGGTAGGACATACACAGTTTGAAGCAGAAAATTCTTTGGGTCCAAATAGAACATTTTTGTTTTATTTCCCGGCCTTCTGTTGGGAAAAGTGAATATTTTTATTCACTTTATACCATACCTTTAAAGAGAAAATATGGCTAGTGGTTTCAGATGAAACCTTCATATAAACTGTTAAAGATGGGAAATTCATTAATAGGAAAGAAAATAGGTTGTATGTTGGTTCAGTAGTTCCTCAAAGTGCCTATTTGTAATTGTTCACTTAATTGAGGCAAGGACATATAAGAACAATGCTTATGCATGGGCATCTGTGGGTATAGTGGGTGAATGAAGAAACACAGAAGAATCTCTGTTATTCACCTGGTCCCAAGGATAAGCCTTAGCCAAGGAAACTGTGGGGGTGATAAGCTCTGGAAGATGTAGGTGCAGTAAGCATCTCTGCTAGATCCTGTCAATAAGGTGTAAGAGTGAGGAAGCAACCTCCTTCTGATTTCTTAATGCAACCAAATGAAGGTGCTGACCCCTACCTGGGGGTCTGTAAGGGCACCAGGAAGTAGTATTCTTAGCAAGGACACTGGTGCTCTCTCAATGAGTACCAGAAACAGTGACAAAGGTGAGGAATCCTAAAAAATCCTAGAGATTGAGGATGTTGATGAGAGTACCTGAACAGAGGAGAAATAAGGAAGACCTATGTGATGGCTATAGGTGATGAGCAAACTTCATAGCAAGCTTCAGTTCTGGGTAAATAAGTGAGGACAAGAGACAGCCAAATTTAGGTTATTAAAATTCATGTGACCTTATCTGTACTCTGGAACTGGTAAGGCCCGTGGAAATTTGGGTTATCACTGTACTGCAAGGGAGAAGAATGTATACGACATGCTAGTTCCCATGGCTGAGTTTCCTTCTCAGACTTATGTCACTTTGGGATTGGTTAGTTGGGAGTAAACACAGTAGTAGGAGGGTTGTCTGGATTAAAGTGGGGGAGAAAACAATGGCGAGAAGAGCTTTAATTATGGCTGACTGGTAATTCCAGGAGGATTAGCCATTTTGTATGTCACTCAGGTATCTTGCCTTTTACCTACTGGACATCTCACCACTTGGAAGTCCTTTATCCCTACAATAGGTAGATAATAGAAAGGATGTGACTTTAAAATATTTTCGTTCATTCTAGTCAATGCTCACTGTAATCAGAATATAGAGAACAGAAAAATTGATTTGTAAGCATATATTTTTCATATTAACATCAATCTTCTCCATCAGAAAATTTACTGCAATCACTAAATCAGATTAATTTTTAGGCATTATTTGTGGCTTCATTTTCCTCTGTTATATTACTCATAAACCATCATGGAAGTAAGCAATAGCTGCTCTATTTGATTTTGGAGAAGCTCCAGGATACCCTTCATCCTGGAAAAGAGGCAAAACTAGATGAAATTGAGAAGCAACTCTAAGATGATGGTCCCTGCAGATTCCAATAGGTTTTCAAAATAGAGGACCCAGTCATCTGGGTAAGCACTGGCTATGATTTAGAAAACATTCATCCAGAAGAACCGGGCTTGCTGTTCCTCCTGTGCATAGCAGATGCAGGTGGGTGCAACTTCTAGCTCAACGATGTGATCCTGGTGCCAAGACTGGCATGCATTCCTCTCTGAGGCATGTTCTAATGGCAAAGGTCCTAACCTACCTCTGCCTAGACCTGACCACTTTTCAAAGGGAAAACCCACTTGAGTAAACCCTGGCTTATACTATAGCAGGGAGGGTCTGAGTGTTGCAGATGTGACTTTCCATTGCTAGGTCAGAAGGGTGGGGAAGAGGCTGGCAGGGTAACAAGAATGAACTAACACCCCAAGTTTCAGCTCCTATCTGAAGCTGCTCACTGCAGGTAAGCGTCCAGGTGAGATTACTAACCTGACAGATAGGTCTCTGGAAAATTCCAAGTTAGAGAAAACTGGGAAGAAGAGGGAATCGGGGAAGGATGGAGAATAATACAAAGAGAAGCCACAGCCGAAATAGTTTGGGGTCCAGATGAACATCTGAGTTTGAGGAATGATGAAAATATTGTATTAAATCCAATTTTAGGTCTCTATGCCAAAAGTCTTTACACAGGATAGGGTCGGAAGAAATCAGACTACAAGAGCTCAATGACACATTGTGATAACATTGCACACTAAACTCCCAGAGTCACTGCTATCTTGCTTTAGTCAAGTGATGCTTCCTCTCACAAGCAGAGGTATGTGCTGGCACAGGCTGATAAACACTGTGGACCCTGACATTCTTTGGTTTGCCTACATTAAAGCCATTGACATTGGAAGAACAGAGATGGCAAGTTATCTCTTAAATCTGATTCGCACGCAAACTAAATGAACCTCATAGTGACCTCCTTAGATATTAGTTTGAAACCTGGTGCAAAGGCTAAATGTTGTTAAGCTTCTTTAGGGACAGCACTTATTCTGACACAGGGAAACCATCCAAGAAGCTAGGCCTACACATCAACAAACAGGGGCTTGGGCAGGGTGTAGATTGTACCTAAGGACAGCCTTTAAAACCCAATTCTAAGGATTTTAGAAAAAGTATCAGTTTCGAGGTGCTTTCTGGGTTTCATGAGATGGTAGTTCATCAGACTACCATCCAGTTCTTCATTGTCACCTTCTTAAGTGTGTGGGGAAAACGTTTACCTGTGAGCAAGAACGGGACCACGTTGGGGAAGGAGATTCGATTTTCATCATTGTTTCTACCAGATGCAGTGTGCACACATTATTGATTTGCATATTCAAATAGGCTGCTCCTATCTCTGCTGCCTTAGGTGAGAGATAAGCTCATTACTGAATCTCGAGAAAAAGAGAAAATGGCCAGTGATCACATTCAAAGCCTGAAATCTCTCCAGGTGGCTCCTCTGGAGGAATTGCTCTTCTGGGGAGGCAGCCTGTGTCACCGCCAGGAATTCTTGTCAGGTTTTGGAGTTGCCAGAGGGAGTACCCTGAGCGCTGGTTTCTGTCATGTGTCATGTCTGTCAGTCTTCCTGGTTTTATTTCTCTTTTTTTTTTTTGGCATTTTTTCTTTACTTCACTGCTACTCTGCTTATCCTTGGCTCAGGGTCCCAGCCCATCCTCCATCAACACCTGCTCTCAGGAGATCTATTACTAGTTACATACAAGCGCTGTGATCCTGTCTCTGAGGTATCTTATTTCTTTATATTTTTTGATAGACTTTTAGAAATTATAAAATACAACTTGGACACATCAAAGTGCATTCAATATGGGCCTGCAGCTTAACAAATATAACATTGCCAGCTCTTTCCCCCATCCTTTTACCAATAAAATTCTCCCTTCCCATTAGAGGCAAGTAGAGGCAATCATGTCCTTAACTAGCCTGCCCATCCATGTAAGCATCTTTAAAAATACAATTTTTCTTGGCTTGATCTTTTCATAGAGGGGACCCTGCTGTGTATTATTTTGTTCCTTGACTTGGTTCCTAAGCCTGACTTCTAACTGTAGCGTGGGACCCCACATATCTCCTTTCATAGTGATTTCGAGTATCAGTGAGCAGATCTGGACATATTTTGGGGTGTCAGGAATACATTCAGTGTGTCTCAAGACATGAGAATGGAATGACCATGTGATGACGTGGAGCATAGATTTGGGGTGCCCCAGGTAAGCGATGGTCTGGGGAAAGCCCTGGAAACTGTGGCAGACAGGAGGGAACCATCCCAGTGGGAATTTCACCAAGACTGGAAGGTTTCCAGGATGTGGGACTTTTGGTGCTAAAACCAGGAAAGTCTCAGGCAAATGAGGTCATGTTCGTCACCTTGTCCTTCCCTCCACATATCAACCTCCAGGCTGCCAGCCATTGCCTCTCCCTGCTCTTGACTCTGAGCTTTCACTCACAATTGTCCTCTACTCCTAAAAGCTCTCCCAACTCCTGAAATGAAAATCCTTCTGATGAAGCCAGTGTATTATCTGCCTCAGATGGATGGAACTATCACACTGAGGGGTAGTAGCAGTAAAACCCAGATTCTGGGAGGTAAATGCTATAAAAATGGCTGAAATGATCCAACTTTGTATGTTGTAGGGTAATAACATGTAATACAATACAAATGCTGGCTAAGTGAGCATGGAGGGCAGGTGGGAAGGGTGAAAATCATTGAAGGTCTATCCTGCACCAAACGCCATGCTGGTGATTATGTACTTACATGCACATGTATGACATATGTACAAAGATGCATTTAAAATGAAAACATAATATAATTGATATAATTTATTTGAATTCTTATTTTCTGGATGAGAAAATGGGGGCTCTGAGAAATGAAGTTACTTGCTCCAGGTCACACAGCTACTAGAGCTGCTGAGTTGGGATTTGACCTTCACCTAGTATTTTATCCTTCATCTATGCCAAGCTTATATATTATCTAAGGAGTGAGGAGTCCAAATGAGACTGAAAAGCTTATGTAAAACAGCAGCTACCTCCCCTCCCCCTCCCCCTCTGTCTCCCACTTAACAGGAGCAGCAACTTTCAATTGCCTTTTTTTAAAAAAACAAAACAAAAACAAAACAAAACAACTTTATTGAAATATGATTGATTCATAGCGATGGTTTCAAGGGTGTACGTATACTTATCTCCAATCTCAATTACTTTTAATGCTGCTTCTTGTATCTTCCTCCAGGAACCTAAATAACATGCCAATGCTGGCCTTTTAGGCTTTTCACATTTAGACACTCGCTACAGACCTCTTTTCATGGAAAGACCATTGCCTCTTGGATGCTCTGTTCCCCACACTCCCACCCCACAGTCTCCTCCTAATACCCCTACAGAGATATATCAGAAGTTTGCTCAATAAAACATATTTAAATCATTACAATGAAGAGAATATTATCCACAGATGAACTATAAAGGGTGGTATGATATACATTTCACAGTGTAATTTTTGTTTTCTTTGGAGTTATTATCATTTTTCTTGTTTTTTTTTTGTTTTTTTTTTTTGCTTGTTTGGTGTTCACTAATGTATTCCTTCTGATGGGGGTAGATAGCTCTCCAAACACATATCCCTCTGATAGAATATTCACCTTAGAGAACTTCAAATGGTAAGGGTATTCTATTTTAGCATTAAAGCATACAGTTAAAGGTAGGGGTGTCCTAGCTGGTTTGGCTCAGTAGATAGAGTGATGGCCTGCGGACTGAAGGGTCCTGGGTTTGATTCTGGTCAATGGCACATGCCTGGGTTGTGGGCTCGATTCCCAGTGTGGGGCATGTAGGAGGCCGCCGAACAATGATTCCCTTTCATCATTGATGTTTCTATCTCTCTCTCCCTCTCACTTCCTCTCTGAAATCTATAAAAATATATTAAAAAAATAAAGTTAGGGTGGGCAAATGCGTGTAGAAATAATGTGTAAGATAAAGTCCGAAACACTATGTAAAGTAAAACCTTTCTCTCCTGAAACAGTCAGCTCACTTAACTCCCACAAATCCAGCAATCTCCAATTCCCCAGGCAGAGCTGCGCTTTCCCCCCACCCCACCTCCTCCAGCACTTAGCTCTCTTAATTCCCCTAGGACTGATGCTTCTCTGTGATAGTTATGTTTAGCTATGTTATGTTAGACTAGGAAACCTTGAAGGTGAGGCTCTGCCATATTCCTCATTAGGCACCAGAATTGGAGGAGGAGGAGGAATCGAACAAACAATAACTAAAATCAGCTCTTGAATTTGAAAAGCATACCTTTCCACATATAAAAATACCAGTTGTACCACAATGCATGAATATCTACACATACAGTAGGAAAGTACTATGTGATATTAATATCAAATTAAGTAAAATTTCATGCCGAAATTTGGTTCATTACAAAATATCTATTTTGACTACTTTGAAAGGGATCTGTAGCTAATACTCTACCCACTTCTTTTAATTTGCTCCATAAAGGGCCTGAACACAAGTCCATCTTAATGACATTATTTAAAACTACCATGGTCATCACAAAAGGAAGTAGGGAGTGTCTGAGTCAGAGGCTTTATATTTCACAGTCGTGCATGGAACTCTTTCAGACTCACCCAACCAGCTGCTAACTTCCTCTATGAAGAGAGTAAGGTAAATATTTCTGAAGCCCATAACTTAAAAGTCTTTGCAGACACTGTTGAGTGAGAGAGAGGCGAAAGAGAGCAGTGAATGAATCATGCTCCTTCTCTGTATCTGAGAGTCTAAACTCATTTAATGATATCCAAATTGTTGCCTGGTCATGTTCTCAACTTCTCTATCTCATGGCTTTGTCTATGGCTGACTTTCTGTGGTGTCCTGGGAGCACGGTGTGCAGGGGATCAGGCCAGCTGAACACTTCATGTTCCACTCTTCGAATGATAAATAGCATTTTGGGAATTATGTACAAAGCTAGACTCTATATTTCCAATGTTCTTAGTTAAGGCATTGTAGGTTGAAAATATACTAATTTTTGAAATTAGAATTGAACTCTGTTTTAATTGCATAGCAAAGTGCACATCTGATTAGGGATTCGTCAATATTTGAAACCACATTTTTAATATTAATGGAAAGATTAGAAAATATTTGTGTAAAGGAGTAACTATTTATAGCACTTAACTTATATGGTAATGATAAAAATTAAACATGCTAAATAGTAATTATTCATTTTTTTCTCCAATCTGTGTATTTGGTTTGGTAGATACAGGAGTTTTATTCTCATAGTAATATTCCATGAAATATGATTACTTTTCCTTTTACAGACAAAATTATTCTAAGATTAGATAATATTTTGATCAAACATTTAAGGCACATAATTGATCAATTAAGTATAGTAAGTTTGGGTACATGAAATATCATCATTGTAAGTTCATGTTTTATTGAATGTGGTTTGTCTCTGTTTTTTCTTATGCTTTATTTAACAATTACTTTTCTTTATTTTTATTAGATTTTTAAAAATGCTTTAGTGAGTACATACTTATTCTTTTGTGTTGACAATAGGAAGAAAGGGATAAAGCATTTCTTGGATTGAAACATATCATAAGTAAGCAAATAGGCTTCAGGCTTCTGTGGACTTCTAGGTCCTCAAGTCTGATGTTTGGGATTGAAAACATGAGATGTATTAGCTTGAAAATTATAAATTAACTACATATCAATATATTAAGCTAAAGTATTTATGTAAGGAACATAAGAATATGGTATACTTGCAGTAAAATATAAAGTTAATAAAAAGCCAAGTTCTTACCATATGAAAATAATTTTCCTTCATTGCTATGTCCTGACAATGGCATATGAGGTAGTATCATATGATATCTTTTCTGTAGCTTAACATTATTTATTTTTCTTTTCACTTTCCTTTAGTTAGTTAACTAGGACCCAAGTCATCAGGTACTTGTTGATGGCTTGTTGAATTTTGCTGTTTTTTTTTTTCAAAGAGTTGGTGTGAAAAGAAATTATAGGAGAAAGAAAAAATCAGTTTTGGTACCATGTTAACATTTATTATCTGTCCCCTGATGGAAACCTAGGTGTAAAACAATTAAGTCAGCCTTGAACATAGTTCTCTGTTTGCCAACGAGATTCCAACTTTATGTCAGATGAGAAGAAAAGTATCTTGCTTTCATTTCTGGAACCTACAGTGAACCAAATAAAGCTTATCACATCAATTATATGACGTGAACATACTTTTTGGTATTTATTTTCAACATGTATGCACAAGATTGCTTAAAGATGTATTATCTAGTGCCATTTATCATTTTAAAAGCCATTGCTAGAGAATTGATAATGGTCTAGGAATGTCTTGGTTCATATGTCTCTGTAATGATTATTTTTCTAGTATGGTTTCTTTGCCATAAAACTTACCTAAGTGATTTAAAAAAATGTACTTGATACCTGAATCCACATATTTCTGTGTAGTTTCTTTCCTGTTATGTATGTTTTGTGAAAAGTTACCAGAATGACTAAAAGGTTAGAAACTGAAAATTTGTGATTATTGCTTAGAAAGTAATTTAAAGAATGATTTGAAAGAGGTTTTTTTTTGCCCCAGAAGGTAAAATAGTAAAACATAAATTTCTAAAGAAACAAGATAAGTTGGAGCCTGAGCAAAGAAAAAAGTACTGGAAAATGTGTTTTTGTGCTTTGGAATATGGTAGTACCAAGTAGCTTCCAGACCCCATTGGACCAAGCAGTCAGGTCCCCTAACAGGGTCATTTAAAAATCTTTCAGGTCTTATTTTAAAGATGCTAGTCCATATTATACCAAATATATTAAAATATAGCCACAATTCTCTCTTAAATATAATTTTCACTGTAAATAGTTTAAAAGGATTATTATGACTTTGCATTTAATGTTAGTTTCCTAAGAGTCATTTATTTCATACTAGAGACCTGGTGCACGAAAATTTGTGCGCTGGCAGGGTCCCTCAGCCCGGCTTGCCTCCTCTCACAGTCTGGGAGCCCTCAGGTGATGTCCTACTGTCCCTGTGGGGAGCAGGCCTAAGCCACAGTCTGGTCTCCCGCTGTGGAGGCAACTGGCCAATCAGGGAAGGCACTGCCCCCAACACCCCGCTGCTCCTGCCACTGCCAGCCATGGCAGCTTCAAGGCCTGAGCCCTGGGCCTTGCAGCCACCGGGGCTCAAGACTGCCTGAGCCCACGGCTGCCTGAGCCCTGGTCCTCACACCTGCTGTGGCTTTGTCCGGATGGACATCCAAATGGAAGTCCAGAAGATGCCTGCCCTAATTAGCATATTACCCTTTTATTAGTATAGATACTATGATTTTCAGCAAGCAACATGAAGTCTTAGAAATTGTTCCAAGATAATCTAGCTCAGAATTTCTGCCCAAAATTAAAGAAATTTTTGTGACTATTAAACTTAATATAAAAATCAACTTATGCTTCAAATTAGTGTATTTACTTATATGCTCATTAATTTTAATTTTACCATTTTTCATATTTTAGAAACAATACTTATATTTCAGATATAAAATATGATTTTGAGTACCTGAAAATTTGGGGACTTTAGACACTATCAATATTGCTCACTGGATTCAATGTGAAATTAGTTAAATATTTTTCAGGTAGCTATTAAAAGAACATAGGTGTTCTTTCTTAGAGTAAAATTTGTGTGGAGTGTGATTTTCTCACCCTGTATTCCTGGGGTTATAATTATAGAGCAGGACTTACCTGGTATTGACAGGTGCTGAATTTGACCTTGAAAGACAGTCTCCTTTATGGCCTTGTGCCTTGGTGATGTCTCAGGGCTTGAAATTCCAACGGGCAGAATATGGGGTTCTCAAACACGCTGGAAATCTCCAATTTGTTGATTTTCAGGACAGAACAGATTGTTAGCATTTTCTAGAGAATAAGGAATGTAGAAGCTTTCATCTATAGTGAGTCAGGCATTTTATAGAGATGTTTCTCAATTTTATTTTTAAACTCAAGCTCCCATTTGGTAAAATAGAAATTGAAAACTTATGTTAATGTCATTTTTAATTTTAAAAGGCATTACATTTTTGTGGCTTCAACAAAGTCAGTTAGATGATACTTTTAGAATATTCTTGTTTCAAACAACTTGTATGTCCCTCCTTCTGACCTTCTTTTGTTTCCACCCCATTCCCTGACCCTTCACTCCAAATGGCCTGATGTTATGGTGTGGTCCTCTTATAGGTGTAAACGTAGAAGAACACATGTTTTCTGTCCTGTCAATTGATCATCTCATTGAATATGATGAAACTAAAAAGCTCAGAGAAGTTAAGACTTGACCCAGGTCACATAACTATTAGCAACATTGTTGGAATCAGGACTGAGTCCCTTAAGGGTCCACGTCTCTTGGGAACTGCCACACCATCAGATGTGATATCACAGAATATACAAGGGGAATAATGAAAGTATTCATGTTAATTCATATAGTCTGGGACAACTTCTACTGTGGTGGTGGAGAAAGTATGTAAAGAAATACCAAAACAGTTTCCTGAAGAATTCCATTGTGGGGACAGTAACAACATTATTAAGAATTTAGATAATGCCATTTTCATCCTGGATTCTACATTTGCTATTATACCTTAGGTTCTCTAGTAAGAGATAGAACTCCGTGTTGGAAAGTCTTATGAATGTTTGTGATACATAAAATGGTAATTACATTTCCATTCCCCAAATAAGCAGAAAATAATAAATAGACTTATAGGACCAAGGGATGCATAATATTTGAAATTAGGATGGTCCTAAAGAAAGTTAGGATGTATGATTATTCTAAGAATGTGCATGCAGACCATGATGGAGGCAATGGGTAAGAAAATTCTGTTAAATCTCTAGGACTATAGCCCCTTTAATAGACTGTCTAATGTTGTGTTATTTATTTTACTGCAAACAGCTTAGAAATCTGGGGTGATTTTAGAATAGGCCCATGAATGTGTCTGCTTAGGACTTTAAAATGCAGGGGGGGGGCGTTGAGTGGGAATGATGGACGGGGCTATAGGGGGATAAATGGTGATGGATGGAGACTTGACTTGGGGTGGTGAACACACAATACAGTGTACAGATGATGTGTTGTAAAACTGTGCACCTGAAACTTGTATAATATTGTTAACCAGTGTCACCTCAATAAATTCAATAAAAATGAAAATACCAGAGGCCACTGGATAGAAATGCCACATCAAGGAGAAATAGGAATATGTCCTAGATAAGAATATGAGACTATGGGCAGAAATACAGAAGCATTGCACTAGAGAATATCAATGTGAAAAAAAAGAGTGTATCATAATATGGTTGCCAGAAGAGAGGGTTTTAGAGTGTTGGCAGCAAGAATACCGGACCAAAGGAACTTTTTTTTTTGTTGTTCTAAGTTATTTGATGGTTACATCCAAAGCTGAAGAAATGAAGCTTTTAAAAAGTAAAAGAATATACAACCCATTATATTCACAAAAAATACACTTGGAAATCATTTTGTTTCCTTATTCTTCTCCAGGTGACACTTCATTTCATGATGGCCTCCCTTGCTGCAGTAAATGCAGAATTTTGCTTCAATCTATTCCGAGAGATGGATAACAACCAAGGAAATGGAAATGTCTTCTTTTCCTCTCTGAGCATCTTCACTGCCCTGGCCGTGGTCCGCTTGGGTGCACGAGGTGACGGTGCTGCTCAGATGGATAAGGTCAGTCTCAGTTGTGGTTTCTGCAATGAATCTTTAGGGCAACTTGTCCCCCACCCCGCTACCCCCCAAATATTTTATTGCAATGGTCCCAGCTAAGTGAGGACATATCAATGAGCCTCTCTCCAGGTGTGAGGAATGCACACAGCTCGCAGCCCTTGTTTGTCAGCTGGGAGATAGCAAGAATGTTTCCAAAACTGCAGTGTTGGATTTTTGTTGTTGTTGTTTTGTTTTTTTCTTAGAATATGTTCTCAAAGTGTGTTTCCCAGCCCAGTGGTGTCACTTAGAGGACTTGTTAGAAATGCAAATGCCACTGAAGTAGAAACCATGGGGATGGATCCCAGCAGTCTGTGTTAAACAAGCTTCTAGGTGCACACAAAAGTTTGGGAACCACTGCTTGAGTAGATATGGGTGAGAAAGAAAAGCTCCAAGGAGATAGCAATGAAGTCGTAGTTGAAATGCTAGTGACCTGGGCGCAAAGAACATAATAGGGCATTCCAGGTAATAACAGCCTCCCTGAATGGTCATCACATTGTCGCTACCACCTTTAGAAAGTGCGTATTAACTCACTCTCGTATGCTGCCCTGAGCCAGGCTGCACAGGGAAGTGACATGGTCATGGTTTCCCACACTTTGTCAACGAAATTTAGTAGCAGGAGAGACACCAGGCTACATGTGGAAGCCATTGTCACTCCTTTCATTCACCAATTCCTCCCATTATGGCATCCATCTATATGTCTCTTCTAAGTACTACCATGGACCAAAGTCTTTTTTCTTTTGATGGTCAAATGGTCACAGTTGGGCCAGTACAAATCCCTTTAAACTATTTTTTAAATAAGTTCTTCCAGATGATTCTGAAATATCTTTGCTTACTGACAACAAGATTTCCTAGACCTGTCTTTAATTTTCTTGGCTCAAAGAAAGGGCAGCTAATCTCTGCAAAGCTTGGTCCTTTTACTAGATAATAGTATTAAAGCCCAGAATCGGTCTAAGTGAGGTTTCATGGAGTTAAGGTGGCCTGGAAGCTGCTTGCCATTTGAGTGAAAGAACCAAAAAAAGTATATTGATTTACAAAGTCATGTGTTCAGTTTCATATTCTTTTATTTAGCTATAATATAACTGTATTTTCTTTTTAAAAAAATATATTTTATTGATTTTTTTACAGAGAGGAAGGGAGAGGGATAGAGAAAACATCGATGAGAGAGGAACATCGATCAGCTGCCTCCTGCACACCCACTACTGGGGATGTGCCCGCAACCAAGGTACATGCCCTTGACCTGAATCAAACCTGGGACCCTTCAGTCTCCAGGCCGACGCTCTATCCACTGAGCCAAAACCGGTTAGGGCATAACTGTATTTTCTTGTTTTAATATAAAAAAATCTATTTCCTTTTTTTGGAGCTTCTTGCCCCTCTCATCTCTCATATAACATTTCCACTGAAGTATAGTAGGTCATAATTTTTTATCCTAAATCATGTCTTCATATTACAATATCCTTTAAAATTTACACAAATTTAAATTTTCTAAAACACAATTGTGTTTTACCAAAAACATTATAAAAATAATTACTATAATATATTCTTTAGTCTACCACTTCTGTGGGAAGATATAATAGTTTTGTAATTTGGCATGAAAATACAGGTAGAAGTCATTGGGATACAGGTGACTCATAGTATCTTTTTTTTTTTTACCCTCAATCCTAATATCCTGAAATCTCTTACATTGTATAGGTTCATAATTTTCCTTTTTGCCATCATCTGAGTATATTTGTTACCAGTTATTTAAAAATAGAAATTCTGATTTTCTTACATAGGGACACTAGGGTATTTGAAAATAGGACTCCTAGCATTTCAAATTATGGTAAATATGCCTGTTGAAATTTTATTTAATATTGAACACATTTAAATATTGTTAGTATTATTATTCATCTTTAGCTATAGTGGTTTTATTATTGGACCTGTAATTTCTTAGAATTCTGAAAAATATGGAAACAGATATGTACTGCCTTAATATCATATCAGTCTACGTTACTAAAAACGAATTATAAATGTCAGAAAAAACAACCAAATTAGTCTCAAAATGGAGTAAAATCCTATATAATAATAGGGTAATATGCAAATTGACCCTAACAGCAGAACAACTGGGAATGACTGGTCACTATGACACACACTGACCACCAGGGGGCAGATGCTCAATGCAGGGGCAGCCCCTGGTGGTCAATGTGCTCCCACAGGGGGAGCTCTGCTCAGCCACAAGCCAGGTTGATGGCTGCCAGTACAGCGGTGGTGGTGGGAGCCTCTCCTGCCTCCTCAGCAGCGCTAAGGATGTCCGACTGCAGCTTAGGCCTGCTCCTCGCTGGCAAGTGGACATCCCCCGAGGGCTCCCAGGCTGCCAGAGGGATGTCTGACTGCCAGCTTCCCCTGGGGAGTGGCCCTAGGCCAGCAGGTGGTCATCCCCTGAGGGGTCCCAGACTGTGAGAGGGCACAGGCCAGGCTGAGGGACCCCCCCAAGTGCACAAATTTTTGTGCACTGGGCCTCTAGTTAGAAATAATTAAAGAATAATATTAAATATTGATGCTATTAAAGTTTTTCTCAAAAGTAAAGAAGAATGATTTCTGGAGATTCATATACTTTTTAGATTGTCTGGGTTCCACAAAGTTAGCTCAGAAAAGACATTGGTATCATTGAGTCCTGACACTTTATGATGCTCTTTTATTTTTCTAGTACATTCATTTACTTCCATTTGCCAATCTATCCAATAATGATGTTAGGACCTTTTTTTTTTTTTTTAAGAAAACTACAGAACATTTAAAAAAGTTAGTCTGACTTTAGGAGAAATTTTGGCCAAAAAGTAAGAGCTTTTATTTCTCCTTGCTAGGCTTCACATTAATTACTAGGTTCTTTTCATGATGGAGTAAGTTAAATGTTTAAAACTGAGGGACAGACATCATTCAAAAGGTTTTTCCACAAAGGCATTTATATTTTCCTCAAGATTACACATTAATAACTATGACTTCAAATGCTTTCTCCCCCTCCTACTGCTTAAATATTTCTCCTTAAGCTGTTTTGAACCTCCCACCCCCAGACCACCTCTTGGGGAGGAAAGACACATAAGGGACCAGCTAAGTTCAAGCTTGGGGGGCACACTGGCCATTGCTTCTCTCCCTCTCCATCCTATGCTGAGGTGATTTATGGTGATAGCTTCTCTTTGCAACCTTTTCGTTTTCATTTTGGGGACACTGACAGGTAAACTTCATCCACTTTCTTATATAAATGTTTACATTGCAGAATGAAAAAAATGATAATGACATAATCCAACTTATAAAGACTCATGCTTTTATTTCCTCTCCTTGTAACAAAAAATTAAATGATTCCATGGAAATGGAAGGTCTTCATTGAACCTTCTTCTCTTAGACAAGTTACTAGCTCCATGTTCACCAATGGAGGAGTCATAATCACAATGAAGTTGACCCAAAAGTTGTGAAGCAGAATTGTTTAAGGACCTTCACAACTCTTATCACTTGGGAAGAGATAACTGTAATATTCTTGTTTTTAAAAAAATTAAATTCTTTATTGTTGAAAAGATTACATATATCTCCTTTTCCCCCCATTGACCTCTCCCCACCTGCTCCTGCCCCTCAGCACATGCCCTCGCCCACCTACTGTCTGTGACCATTGGTTATGCTTATATGCTTGCATACAAGTCCTTCGGTTGATCTCTTACCACACGCCCTCCCTCCCCACAGTATACTTTAAGGCATTGAAAATCTTTGTGTTTGGCCAAAGCAAAATGAGAAAGGGGGCTGATGTTCTTCATGCTCTATAACATCATAGAATTAGAGGGGGAAATGACACTCAGACTGCAAAGACCTCACTTGTGAATTATAAATTGACTACTAATTTGTATAAATCTGCCTTGTTGATTTTACCTTATTTCTCATTCCATCTCATATTATTATTCAAGATTAAGAGGATTTAGCAATGAGTCTCTCTCTCTCTCTCTCTCTCTCTCTCTCTCTCTCTCACACACACACACACACACACTCACACACACACACACACACACAACTACCAATGAAGTCTCCACACCTTATTTTATTTCCCCAGGTCCCTTCTTGTTCAGCCTGACCTGCTAACTGTTTTCCTTGTCCCTGTTTGCAGGTACTTCACACCAATACCATGTCAGGACATGGAAACTCTCCTAATACTCAGGTAAAGACAATGTTTTCTTTTAGGAAAACAGACTCTAAATCTAAGTTTAGAAAAATTCCTGTCTCACTGACACATTTAATTATGCTCCCTGTCCTTTTAAGCAAAAGAATATGTTTTACTCAGATTTCCATATTGTGAATATTTCAAATATGATTTTTTATAATATCTTTGTTGATTATTAATTTACCAATATATTTTACTTGTGTTTTGGCCAGATTTGGGCAAGGTAGTGTGGAACTAAATGTGTTACTTTTATCTTTGATATTCACAGTCAACTTACATTGGTAAAATGAATTATTAAGTGAACATAGTAGGCAAATTCATTATCTTCTGTTAATAATTTTATTCTAAGGTTAGTCATTTACTTTAGTAAATCCTTTAATTCACTTTAATCACAGACACTACTGTGAGAAAGGGTAAGAAATTGTAGGTTTATGTGGCATTATTTGATGCTTTTATAGTGCCATTATTTTTCAATTATTTTATTGTACAATATACATGGTTTATATCCTAAAGAGTATGCATATCTTTTCAGTCCAATACTACATTTTAATTAATCTTTTTAATAACAGCCAGGACTCCAATTTCAACTGAAAAGAATTCTCTCTGATATAAACACATTCCACAAGGAATACGAACTCAGCATTGCCAGTGGTCTCTTTGCAGAAAAAATGTTTGACTTTCATGAGGTAAGGTCTTAGAAGGCTATTTTCATTCTGGATCTGAGTCTTATTCATTCCAGCATCTGAATAAAGGCTTGCATCTTTCTACTCAGCCATACAAAGGGGTTTTCTTTCTGGTCACTACTAATTATGTTCCCAGGTGTATTCAAAATATCATCACCTGCTTTCAAAGTACAACTTTACTTCACACGAGTGATCCACATATTCAGGGTCACTAGATGGACAGGCTCCCAAACCAAAGAGAACATGTCCCTTGGATGTGATGTGGACCTGTCATTGGGGTGGGAAAGCAGAGAGCCTACTTAGGGTTGTCCTTGGGCAGCAGGGGAAAAGTCTGTCATTTTTCCCTCTGGGCTTTGCGTCTACTGGCATAGTTTTGCATCTCCAGTGTTGAATTCACCTCCTTTTTTTCTCAGCCATGCCTTTCATTTCTCCTAAAGGACTGACTTACTTATCTTTTCAGTAAAATCATTTATAAAAAAGAGTTCCTGGTAGTAGAGATGAGACCAGCCATTGGCAGAGGAGCAGTTAAGACTTGACACAGAGGTGGGGGGGTTAGGTTTTCTTGAGGTCAGCAGACTAAATTTTAATATTACTATTTGGTGTTTGTATTATCAATTTATTCATCCTAGTGTCTTCTCATCCAAATACCAATGAGATAAGAATTCATTCTATATATTTCTATGCTCAGCCCATACTCTAGAACCATCATTGCTGTGACACCCAGAAGCTGGTTAGTGCTATTCAAGCAGACACAGTGGCCATGTTTCTCTGGGCATGTTTGTTCTCCCTTTTAATTTTCTAGTTCTGAGACAACTATAAAACTGCACCTCTGTGACAACTCTGGACTAATTCCTACTTGCATCTTCCCAGCTCTCTGTGTTCCACCCAACCATTACTGTGTTCTCTGTCTGTCACCCACTCACATTCTTTTCCCCTTTCCAGCACCACTCCCAAATCCTTTGCCAGCCTGCCAATTATGAAGCATTGGGCCACGCTGTTTTTCAATCTTATCCAAAGAATCCTAGACAAGTGTTCCAGGGGCCACCCTGTATGTTCAGCCCACATTTTATGTCTCTATTCACACACAAACTGCTGTGTCCCTGAAGGACTGCCAACTCTCTTCAATTGGAAGTTGACATGTCTATCATGCTACTATTTATAGTAGGCTCCTATGTTTTCTTTTCTGGCCCTCAGTGTGTGTATAGAGCAAGGCACCTAGAAGCACAGTAAAGATGAGAGCTGATCAAGAACTTGGAAAAATGGAGACATTGAAAGTCTGCTCGTGATTTGGTAACATGAAGATGATGACATCGTGACATTTATAGAGCAGTTGATTCTTACAAATCAAAAGCTATGCACTTGATCTTCATTAAATGTATAGGAAACTGAAGGTTAGCATGTAGAATTCACCCAGTTGGTTTTACTGCAACAAGGGCTCTTCCCACCACAACTTAATGACCATCAGATATTTTCAAAATCAAGAGATGAGTAACAGTCTAAGCATCATGATACCACAATGGAACTTTGAATGATGAAAGCTATTTATTCTTCAATTTAAAAAAAGAGAGAAAACTTTTTATTGGTCACAGGATGAGGAAATCTCAGTTCCCCCTTCATTCATAGGAACACACACAATAAAAAATCTTTAATTCAACAATTCAACCAGGTGATTGCATCAACACCTACCACAGAGAAGAGTATCACCCAGGCCACTGATTGAAGAAGACAGTCCTTGATGGGACAAAGCGAGAACCATAGTCTATAAGAAGACAAGGAGAATCAGAGGAACACTCTTTCCCAATCTGAAACCCTGCAGTACTATATGTAATCAAGGGGCCTCCCAAATAACTGAATCCCATATTCATTTTTTTAAAGGCATTTAAAGGTAGAATGAGGAGTGCCAGGTTAAGGGTCAGGTTTACCTGAGTCCTAACTCTGTCACTTTATTGCTTTTTGTCCTTCAATAATCAGTTGATATGTCTAAACCTCAGTTTTCTGGTTGATATAATGAAGGAATTATACTTAATAGTCTCTATGGCTCTCAACTTTCATGGTTGAGCTTGTAATTTTTAATCTACAATATGCATTGAAAATGGAAATTGCGCATAGTATTTTTGTGGCAGCTAAACTAAAGTGTTACTAATGTACCGTCTTCATTCAATATGCAACAACCATTTCCTGAGCTCTGACAAAGTGCAAAGAATCATTCAAGATATAGAGAGGATGCAGAAATAACTACAGGATTCAATGTTGAGTTAACATTTAAAAATCAATAAATGTAATTCACTACATTGTGCGATTAAAGGAGAAAGAACTTGACACCAATTCAATAGATGTAGAAAATAAAATTCTCACAAACTAGAAAATAAATTTTCTACATAAAATGTTTTTGGTAAAATTCCAAATATTTTTGCCTTAATGCCAAGAACAAGATAAGAACGTTTTTTATAACATTTCCATAAACATTTTATTGGAGTCATAACCAATACAAACATTGAAGTAGAAGTAACAGACAGAAAGAAAAAGAAGTAAAATTGATTTGGATTGGGAAGGAGGAAATAAAATCATCATTGTTCACAGATAAGAACTGTGTAAAAAATCTAAAAGATTTTAGAAATCAGTTATTAGATTTAATAGTGAATTTAGCAAGTTTAGAATACAAATTAAGTTGCATTTCTCTTTTATTTATAATTTAAAAATAAAATAAAAAATAACATCTATATTAAATACCTGGGAATAAATCTAATGAAAGATGTCCACAAATAAAAAAGTTGATAAGAGAAAGAGGATTTAGAAACAAAGGATACATTTTGTTTATGCATAGAACACTCAATATTATAAAGATGTCTATTTATAGATTCAAAGCAATTGATTTTGGATAAACTTAAGATCTGATTTTAAAATTTACATGGAAATGCAAAGAATTAAGAAAAAAGTTAACTGTGAAGAAAGGAAATAAAAACACCCAGAGGATTTACATTACTGGAAATTAAGGCTTAAAAGCTACAATAATTAAGATTTTCTGGCATTTTTGCAAAGATAGACAGTTGACCAGTGGAACACAGTAGAGAATCCTGAAACAGATGCATAGAGACCCTGGATTTATGATAAGTGTGACTCTGCAGAGCGATTCTAAGGGATGATATTTGTAATAAATGGCATTGTAATAAATGCCATAACAAAAAAATGTATCTTATCACCTATCCATATACAAAAGAATCAATTCCAGGTGGATCATAGATATAAATGTAAATGATGAAAAATCAAGATATTTAGTAGATAAATATAGATTATTCTTAAGACCTTGGATAAGCAAATATTTTTTAATCTTTGTTTTGGGATATATAAAGCACTAATCATATAGGATAAAGCAGACAGGATAGATGGCATTAGAATTAAGAATTTGTTTTCATTAAAGGACATCATATAGAGAGTAAAATGGCAAGCCACAGTGACAGAACGTATTTGCAATACATATAAGAATCAAAAAACTGAGATCCAAATCCAAAAACTCCTACAAAACAATAAGAAAAACACAAACAGCCCAGTAGAAAATCTTGAACTGACATTTTACAAAAGAACATATTTAAATGGCCAATAAACATATGGACAGACAGTCAATCCTCAATAGTTTTATTCTTTGTTATTTGTGTTTCATGTATTCTTGTAGGGACATAAGCAGCAGGGCTTGAAGGAGATTGGCAAGACATACTAGCTGGACTACTCAAAAATTATATGTATCACACACACACACACACACACACACACACACACACACACATATTTTTGGTGACCCAAAGCTTTCTAGAATTTCCCAAAAGTGTTGACGCTGTGCAGTCGTCAAATCATCAAGCCAGGGATTGGTTCTTAAAACTATTCTGTGTAGCTAGTTTCAAAATGGATGGATGGATAAATGGATTGATGGATGGATTAATCAGAAGATGGAAAGAGCCTTATTTATGGAAATTACACATAAAGCCTTCTTTATAGAGGTAATATTATCCTGCAGTCAGATAGTGGATAAATAACCAATCCTCATTATTAGGGTTGAAAATCCTATAAAATTTATCAGGATATGTTTTGACAATACATATGACTTGTAATGAATCTTATTTTCCCTATTTATGAAAATACTAGAGGCCTGATGCATGAATTTGTGCGCAGATGGGATCCGGCCCGCCCACCCTGATGGGGGCCAATCAGGGGCTTGGCTGGCTGGGCGGGGAGGGGCTGTGGGCGGTTGGCCTGCCCCACCCCCTATGGGGGGGCGGATGGGATCCGGCCCGCCCACCCTGATGGGGGACAATCAGGGGCTAGGCCGGCTGGGTGGGGAGGGGCTGTGGGTGGTTGGCCTGCCCCATCCCCTATGGGGGGGTGAGCATGGGTGGGGCCGGTGGGGTGGCCAGGAGGTTGGCTGGCTGGCTCCACCCCTGATCGGGCCAGTTGGCCGGCCACAGTGGGCGTTATAGTGACGGGTCGTTCCAGCCATTCTGGTCGTTCCGGCGTTCCAATTGCTGGCTTTTTATATACATAGATTTCCCTGAAAATCTACATGTGTGTATTTGTTGTATTGTTGGTATGTTGATAAATTAGATTGCTATGATTTATATTTACTAAAAACAACAAATATTTCTTGAGCACCTATTATGTGCAAGACAATGTGCCAGGGACTGGGAACACAATAATAACTAAGGCATATATTGTCCTGACTTTACCGAATTTACTCTCTTGTGAGGGGCTCGGGAAATCTCATATGTAAGTAAGATGGGTATGATAACAGGGACTATTGGAGGACATAGGAATGTTCAGGGAATACTGCTATCAAGGAAGGGCATCTATGCTTGAAACTAGAAAATGCGTAAGACATAACCACGAGAACTAGGGGACATTCCAGGCAGAATGAATGTTGTTCAAAGGCCTCCAGGGAGACAGGACACATGGCACTTCTGAGAGCTTCCTGTAGTTGAGTCTGGCTAGGGAGCAGAGTGTGAAGGGGACAGTGGCTAGAAATAGGGAAGTGGGTGCAGATCAGCAGAGCCTTGCAGGCCAGATCCAGAGATTTGGGCTTTATCTTAAGTGCAGGAAGTAGACTTGACATGTTTTCAGTAGGATGGGGGTGATATCAGCGAGGGAGACAAGTTTGGAGGCTCTTGAAGTATTTATGATGACAAAGCAGTGGTAAAGGCAAGGAGGTGGGCATTAGCCATAATCTCTGTTAGTCCTCTCAATACATTTCAGATAAATATAAGTTTATCAGTCAGCATGAGTTCTCCAGCTCCTCTTCTAGCTATATTTCTATATTTCTAGCTGCATTTCATTATCTTTGAGGCAAGAACAAATCCTTGAGTAGGGTAGTAAAAATAAAGAGACAAATTCAGGAATATATTTCTTATATGCTTAGTTGGTGGTGATTTGGAAATACAACAACTGTATATTACTTACAGAACTGTATATTATTTGTATTTATAGGAATATATTAGGTGTGCTGAAAAATTATACAATGCCAAAGTGGAACGAGTTGACTTTACAAATGCTGTAGAAGATGCCAGATATAAAATTAATAGCTGGATTAGAAATGAGACACATGGTGAGTGCAATGCTCAATTTTTCCACAGGTCAGTTATATGTGAATGTTGAGAACTGTCAACATTACAATTGGGAGTCTTTTGTACACACAGAAGGCACTGCTTTTCCTGATCCAAAGCAATGATGGTTGTTATTTAAAATTGCTTTAGTATTTGTCTGTAATGTGGTGTTGAGCAATCTTAATAATTTGAATGCTTTATGCTTTTAAGAAGTCTTGGCTATTGCATGATCTCATTTGATTGGAAAATAATCTTGTGAGACCAATAAATTTTATTATGGCCATTTCATAAATTAGTTATAAGTTAAGGTAATTTACTCTGTTATCCTCAATATCTTATGCCTGGCTAGTGAACAAGATTAAGAGCAGTTTATAGGACATTGTTTAATGACCACAACATATTTCATTCTAATGCTCAACCTAGCATCTTACTGTTCCTTCTTGGGCTGAAGGGTCTTATTAAAATTATGACATCCTACTGTCTAAGAAATATATTTCATATCATTGTGTTTTCTAAGGGATTCATACTTTATCTTTAATTTAAACATTATTTTTATTTATCAAAATAGTATATGGGGCACAGGTAGTGCCTTCAAGAAAAAGTACATCTCTTTATAGGTAAGTCTCTTTCACAACTTAACACAGAATCACAGCTAATGTTCTGTACAAAGCAAATAAGGACATTTATTCCTTGTTGTTTTGTTAATTGACTGACTCCAAAGCCAGCCATTTCATTACCTAATGCTTTGCTTTGTTTTATACTTTGAACAATATACATGTATTTGATGAGGCTGGCTCTGTGTTAGAAATACCAGACATGCGATTTGTACTGTTAAATGCAAACATTCAACAACATACAATTAGTCCAGCAAACAAGAATACAGTGTCTCAATATTCTTTTTGTCATAATTCATCATTACATCAGTAGAGGGTGACTTTGACCATGAGCTACCACATGTTTCAAATATACTATTCATACACAAGAGAAACTACACAATTACTTTTTTAATAACTGAGTGAGCTTCTATTTACTATTTAGTATTTAAAGGTATGAGATTACTAATACTTTTCTCAATTTTGACCATTTATTTATTTCTGTTCTTTCCTTTTCCATGCAAAAATACATACATAATTATTCTCATTTTGATAAGCATATGAACTCAATGTCACTTGGGGGAACACTTCAAATACTGCCAATGTTATTACAAAACCACGTAGGTTCTATCGCTCCCCATCCTCCACACTCTACCAGAGCCATCCTTTTGAAAGACAAATCCGATTCATCAAAACCATTCCCTTTCTTGTCTTCCAAGGAGTAGTGAACAAGAATTCTCCACTGCCTTCAGGATAATCCAAAATTCTTAGCAGACATTGAAGGCTCTTCATTATCTGGCCCCTGCCTCCAACGTCTCCAGCTTTACTCTTCCTATGGCATCAGAATGTGTTAGGGTTGCCCCAAACACACTGCTTTCCAGGCTTCCATGTCTTAATAAAAAGTCCTGGCTTTATGGTAGTTCTCCCAGTCCACACCTTGCCCTCACCTCAGCAGGCCACCGAGCCAGAGACGAGTGCCTCTAGCCTAGCCTGTGACCCAGCACACTGCGCATGTAGCTATGACACCAGGGGCCTTTGTTGTGTTGGCTGTTGCCTTCTCTGTTCTGGAGTGTGAGCCCAATGATGATATGGACTGTCTTTCACTGTTGTGATTCAAGTATCCAGAGCTAAATGCAAAAATCTGGTTAATGTGGAATGAAGGAAGGAGTTCGCTCTTTCGCTGGAACGGGTAAAAATTACACTTGGATGTTGTGGCCTGGTCAATTCAATAAAGGCATTTTGGTGCCTGTGAATAGGGAGGGGATCCGGGAATTGTCTTCCTGGGTCAGAATCCTCTTGTTAGTATTTCTTGTTGTGTGACTCTGTACAAATTACTTAACCTCTCTCTGCCCAAGTCTCTTTGATAATTGCAGTCCCGCTTCACAGGGATTTTGTGAGGATTAAACTAAATACTGCACATACAGCATTTAAAAAAATGCTTGACAGAGTAATTGCTCATAGATTATTACAATAACTATGTGATAAGAAAAATATGCTTATCTCATCTTAATTTTTTTTTAAAAAAACTTACATTAAAAAATTGACATTTTTTTCTCAATTTATTTCTCCAAAGGCAAGATCAAGAACATCATTAGTGAAGGTAGCATCAGTTCATCGGCGGTCATGGTGCTGGTGAACGCTGTGTACTTCAAAGGCAAGTGGGAGTCGGCCTTTACCAAGAGTGACACCATGCGCTGCCATTTCAAATCTCCCAAGGTATGGGGATCTTTAACTTAGGAAGTATTTTGCTGATAGTATTTCTTAACAGCAATTGTGGTGTTTACCTAGACAGAGGCTGGGCTCAGCAGTTCTTCACTCATTTTCTACAGTGTTAACAATATTATACAGTCAAGTACTTATAAGATAAACTTTCTATTTCCCTGCTAATGCAGGTTATAGAATACAACTGGAGGTGCTCTGTAAATTGATATTTCTTATATTTCTTAAAATATATTTGAAATTGAGAAAAGGAATGACATATGAATTTATTTGAAGGCATTCCAGTAGGGGGCCTGTAAGAAGAAAATATGACTAAAGTCTAGGTTTTATTTTTCATGATTCTAACTGCAGGGTGCACAGAATTATTTAATATCAATGATTTTCCCTGAGTTAAGGCAAATATGTGTTTCATTTTATAAAACATAAAATTGTGTTTAATAAAGTTATGAATTTCCAAATATTGGTTATATCTGTTCCTTAATTTAATTCTTTGATTTAAAACAACCTTCTAAAATATGTATTCTTAAAAAAAATTTAAACCAATTTGTACATAATAACCTTAGTATAGTAGAAACATCAAAGGCCTTGGAGTCAGAAATACCACATCAGGGTCCCCACCTCAACTCATGGAAGCTGCCTTGTCTTAGCAAGTTAACCATTGCAGAGCTCCTCACAAGCGAAATACAGTGATTCCATAAAGCTCCTCTAATTTCCCTTTCAATCACCCAGTCTATTAAGCCGAGGTAGAGAAATTCAGATTTAACTTTTAAACTTAGTTTTATTTTTCAAGTGGAAAATGCAATTGAAATGTTCTTTCTACATTTCCCCACATCAGAAGTTTAAGACACAGGAGAGCTGAATGCTGGTAGAAATGAGAGGTCACTGGATGAGCGAGGAGGTCGGTAATAAAAGGCCACCTAGGCAGAGTGGAACCACAGGTAGGGCAGGAGGAAGGCATTTGGGAGATATTTGAGAGGAAGGAGAAGGCACAAGAACAGAATAGAGAGGTAATAGGCTGACCCTCTGGCTTATCTCGGTGACTGCCCTTTGCATGGAGTGCAGCCAGCCCTGCCTTGTGTCCCTGACGACAGGGTCCTAAGACAACCTTGAGAAGCAAGTTTACAATGCAAGTGTCTCCATGGGAACAAAGAGAGGGGCACAGAAATATTTTGAAATTTGTATGTGAAAACATAATAATGCAATAAATCCTAATAAGAATGCAGCTGTCTCTACAGACATTATCTGCATAATTGAATAGGAAGAATATTAGGCAGCACTAGAATTTTAGGAATTTTAGTTTGGTGTGAGCTTTTGTTCCCCACTTTCCTCCAGCACCTCCCACATAGACTGTATTGATTAATTTCCTTCAGTGAAGACACTGTGTGCCTGTCCCCTGCACTGCTTGTGGGTTTTTGTTCCTAAAGAAGTTTTTACTTACATAAGTGTTAACATGTAATAACTGTTTAAAATAATCTTCCTGCCGATTGCATGTCCCTTATAATATAGTTATGATATAGAGCATCTAACAGACTATGGAATCTATATCACTGACATCAGTTTTGGTGAAGTGACCTCTTTGCTAAAAAGTCTTGTTTCAGTCTTTCTCCAGCATAACTCAGCTGTGTGATCCTTGCCCTGGCACGGAAATATGATATCATGGCTGTAAAATCCAGCCCCCATTGGCACCAGGCTCAGTTCGGCTGATCTGTTTCAGTGGGCAGGTGCCTTTTCCGCTTTACCGTTTCAGGTGTGTTCTTTATGAGGGTCAAACTTTCAGTCAAAATGGACATCCTTTCCAGAGGGAGAAGGACCTTTTCTTTCAGCACAAATCATTATCTATCCTCCTCCCATAGAATTTCCTGTACAGGAAATAAGTAAAGCGAGATATGACAGGCAAGATGACAACTTTGCAGAATCACGATATCATTTAGGAAAAGGGTGGTTTATGACACCTCTACAGTGTTTCCAAATCTGCAAATTATATTCCTCAAGGTTAGACCTATTGTGTTAATCTGAGTGATGTATTTTACAAAAGTTAAATAATTTTTTTACAAGACCTCATTCTTAAATTGTGTAATTTTGATAGTACTAGGTTGCATCTTATTTCTGATGAGAGAAAAAAAATCTATAGCAGTCATTTTTAATTATAATGCTATTTAATAATTGTTTATTACTTATTATATAGACATTTCAGATAAAACACTAAGTGCAAGGCAATGTCCCAAGTACTAGATATATTAATGGTCATAACCCTTACAACAATCCTTTGCCGAACAGACTATCATTATCCTCATTATTTAGAGGAGGAAATGGAGGCACAGGGAGGTGAAGTAACTCGCCCAAGGTCACACAGCTGGGGAGTTTTAAACTCAGGCAGTTAAAGTCTATGCTTTCACCACGAAGATGTGCACCAATGGTAACATGTGAGGGAAAACCTACAGGATCAACTGAACAAAAACTGAAACATTTTTTCTTTTGTACCTGGTCAATAAGTGAAACAGGTGGGCTCATTAAAATGTTTTTGTGACTTGACTTCCAGTGTCCCGGGAAAGCAGTTGCCATGATGTATCAAGAGCGGATGTTCAATCTGTCTGTCATTCAGGACCCACCTATGCAAGTTCTTGAACTCAGATATCAGGGTGGCATAAGCATGTACATCATGCTGCCTCAGAGCGAAAACCTCTCCGAAGTAAGTTACCACTCCCACTTCCACTGCTGGGGATGACTTTTAGGATGCTGGTACTTGTGTGTTCATTTATCAATTTTAAGGTTTCAGGTTGTTGGAATGCTAGAGATTTACCCACTTATTAATTTATTAATGATAGAAAAAGTAGCCTGGATAAAACAAGCAGTAGGTAACTCAAAAGATAGATTTATTTTTGTACTTATTGTCTGAGTTGTCTTTTTCTGTAATAGATTGCCCTAATGTGTGGATCATTAGGTGTCTAGTATTAATAACTAACTAAATCTACATAACTACATAATCCTACATTACTAAATAATAATGAGGAAGCTGGCTTTGCATTGGGCCAAATGAGAAAAACTAACCTAGAATAAAAAGTTATTACAGGTTAACTTCAAACTGGATAATTTATAGAAAATTTAAATAAGACTGAATTTGCTTATAAATTTGGATTCTTGAGAAGAATACAGGTAAAGATGAATAACTGTGAAAATCTGTTTATGATTCCAGTGAGCCTGAATTTGAGAACAAATGTCCATATATGAGATCTGGAAACAATGTACATGAAAAATCTTCCCATTATAGGTCTGGAATAAGCTATGACCAGTTCTCAGGAATTAGTGAATTTAATATGTGAGTCATTTGGGGTCAGCAAGGGTGTTGGAGAGAGATGTAAGCTCCTAGCTATATAACTAAGTTTCCTAGCTATGTACTTCGGGCACATCTCCCAACATGCTCTTGAGTTTCAGTCCTTCCATGTGTCGAGTAGGAGAGTTATTTAGGACCCAAGCCTCCCTGATAGCATGGGTGACTGTGCTGGAAGATATTGATCCCCCAAGTCCTTGAGGCTGGAGCTCTATGCTCCTTGCCTTAGGTCCCCCCGTGGTTCCTTCCATTGGTTTACTCCTACAAGCTATGCAAATATCATTTTCTTTGCTGCCCATCCTGAGAAAATGGTCAGGCAACACTGACTTAAATGACTACTGAGCTCCTTTCTCCCTCTGATGATCTCTGATTCCCTAGTTCCTTCACCGGACCATTGTTTCACTTTGGCTATATATGTTCATATGTAGGCAGAGAACAGAAATTCCCTGGAATACAATTAAGTCACACCTTGTCATAGCAGAGCAAATTAAGCATGTGATTTATGAAAGAGTGCTTGAACTATTTGTTTTAATCATTTCCTATTTCCAAAATCTCCAGGACCCATTCACATACTTACGTATAAATACAGTGTCTGGGAGAGGATAATTATGGAAAGCCATATATCTTTGTAGTTGTTTTTTAACCATGGGGTTCTAAATTGCCTTTTGAATATTCCTACAGATTGAAAACCAACTGACCTTCAAAAATCTAATGAAATGGACCAGCCCAAGAAAAATGAGCCACCAGTACGTCAAGGTGTTTATTCCTCAGTTCAAGATAGAGAAGAAATATGAAATTAAACGTTATTTACAAGCCCTGGGGCTGAGAGATATCTTCGATGAAACCAGAGCTGATTTCTCTGGCATAGCTTCAGGAGGTCGTTTATCTTTGTCAAAACTGATGCACGATTCGTACATAGAAGTTAATGAGGATGGCACAGAGGCAGCTGCTGTCTCAGAAAACACCATTGTAGAAAAGCTACTCCCTGAGTCTACCGTGTTCAGGGCTGATCACCCATTCTTATTTGTCATCAGGAAGAATGACATCATCTTGTTTAGTGGCAAAGTCTCTTGCCCTTGACAATCCAATTGGTTTCTATTATGATAGTCCCATCGATATCATGTGAATAGATAAAATTTAATGGGAAGCATATGGAGCTCCCTTTAGTTTACTTTCTCTCACATTGGTCAGCAGATGACTTTGGTGACTTGACCTTTCTCTGACACCTGGTTCATTATCCCCATCTTGCTCTTAGCATTTCTACCTCCGTCTTCCCCACCCATTTATAATTTCATTGTCTTTCTACCCACACTCATTTCTACCAGTCTACTCCATAGCCACTTGCACACAGTTCTGGGCATGGCATCTGGGAATTGTGGACATGTACTCCACTGGTAATGACAATGTAGAAGCCACCCTAGAGATCTTTTCTGAAACTCTATAGTGTCCCCGATAGTCTAGTTTTATTGTACATGGTCTAGAAAATAAGCCCGCCTGCTAGAAATAAGTGTGAGGGATCACTTTTCCTTGCTGACCTAAGAAGACATTAGAATTGACTTGAACATTGATGTGAAATCAGTCTCTAATCTAAAAGCGAAAAAAATATGGATTTGAAATTTGGGGCCAACCAAATTATTTCACGAATAACTTCAAGTGAATGAATGTCTTTTGGCTTTTCCTTGATAGACACTTAATATGTACATAGTTTTTTCAAATATTAAATACCTTTTAACTGTTGCCAGTTGTTATGTACAGTGTATTATTTCATATGCTGTGTAGTTTACATGTGTTTTCTCTATTTATCAGAATAAAGAAAAACAACATAACTATACCGGTGTGATTGTTCTCCTATGACCAATTGTGAGACTGCCAGCAATATATTTTTCTAGGCTGAACAAGCAAGCAATGAAAAAAAAAAGAATGCTTTACAAATATCTATCTGATTTCGTTAAATGTTGTTAATGTATTACACATGAAAGTTACTTTTACATCTACTTACATAGGCCTATGAGCTAATTTTAAATATGAGGACTTAAATTCATAAGGGGGAAAGATTAGTACCTGTGGATATTTATAATAGGTTATAGGTAGCTTTACACAACAGATGAAAAATAAATTGAGAATCAGTAGACCACGTTGAACTTTCTAGTAGCCTATAGCATGGCTCTGTGATGCTTCATGCTAGACCTGGCAGATACTTGACTTTCAACAAATATTGTGGAATCCATGAATATGGCATGAATGAGTGAATGTGACATAATTTTAAAGACGTAGAGTATCTCCTGACCAAAATAATTTGGTCATTAACCTGCCACACCTGAAATGACTATGATGTCTTTCAGAGACCTTTGCAAGGAATGAATTTAACTGGTATGCAGTGGTATGTGTTTTGGGAGAAATTGGGTTTTCTGATTAACTCCATTTCCAACGATTGCCATTCAAGTATAACATATTCCTAGACTCTGTCTTTAGGAGGACTTCAGTTCCCCATTTGTAGAATTAATTTGGGAGGCTGATAGTTTTCTTCTCAAGTCTGTGACTCTTCTTTGAGTTAAATCCATAATCCCTAGAAAGGAGGAGGAAAGATAAACATTATTGAATACTTTTTCTATTTAGAGGCTTTATTATCATCATCACATTTAACACTCACAACAACCCTGTTGTATCTGCTATTATCCCTATTTAATAACTAGGTTCAGAGAAGTCAAGTTAGTTACATATATGACCAAAGGCAAAGTTCATGTTAAAACTCAAGTGTGTCTGATTTAAAAGCTCTCTCTTATAAAGACCCTTGGTGGGCCACTTCAACTAATTGTCTTTCATGTTTTTTGGATTACGTGGATCCAATTAGAATAATCTGCCATAGCCAGAGGAACGTTTTAGATTGTAGGGTGACCATGTGATTTACCAGGTAACAGATTTCCCAAACGGTTGGGCAAAAGGCAAGACAAAAAAAGCAACCAATGGGTCAAGTGCCTCACAGACTCTGAGAAACAGGTCCTGGTCTGTACATTTATTTTTATTTTCTGTGAACTTGAACCCTACTTGGCCCCCAGTTTTTGCCTGCTCCCCACTCCATTCCTACTTATATGACAAAAGGCAACAGAAATATACTGATGTCTTAGAGGATTTTACTTCCATGTTGATGTGAACAGAGTGATGGCTTTTCAAGCAAGTGGGAACATTTCTGGTCCCTATAAAATATCAACCACACGCCAGCCAAATTATTTAAGTTTGCTCTTCTCTGTGTAGGAATTCTTTAGGCTGCTTTACTGGAACTGCACCCCTTGGCCCAGAGACATTGCAGCTGGGCTTCCGGATATTGGCAAGACATTCTATAAGTTAAGTTGTCAGGAGAAAGACTTACAACTTTTCTATTTATATTCTCACTACAACCCAGCAACTTCTAGTTTTCCTTTTCAGAAGTTCCTTTAGAAACCTCATTATATAGAGTCTCCCCTTTTAGACCTCCAGGATAAAGAAGGCCTTTTCTGAAGTACAGCTGTCCAGGGGCACAGCAAAGGGGCCCTCTGCATCCTCTTTAGGATCATCCCTTCTTTTGTTGGGTCCCTCCCTTTTTTCCTCTCTGCTTTCTCTTTTGGGAAGAGTACTACTCCTTCTTTGTGTTGTCTCTGGGCTTGATTATCTAATGCCAGTTGCATACTCTGAATGTGTGTGTGTGTGTGTGTGTGTGTGTGTGTGTGTGTGTTAATTTTGCAGTCATTCTGCATTTTTAGTTTTATCTGATGGCAATGATTCAGAGAAAGTTTGAAGTATTTTCCCCAAAGAATTAAAATTTGAATAGTATCTCCACTTTTAAGTGAACTGGGGACACACTCCAGCTTATAACTAGTTCAATACCTTTGCTCATGTCAAACTTAATTCAACTTGAAATTCACTGATATAATAACTATAATATTAACCACTGTTCTTAACTTGCTGGATTGGAAACTTGTATCAGGTGAATCATTTCCATGATGCTGCTTCAGTGTAATGAGATTGCTTCTCTATCTTTACTACTGCACAATTTAGATTTTTTAAAAAAATATATTTTATTGATTTTTTAGAGGAAGGGAGAGGGATAGAGAGTTAGAAACATCGATGAGAGAAACATCAATCAGCTGCCTCCTGCATGCCCCCAACTGGGGATGTGCCCGCAACCAAGGTACTTGCCTTTGATCAGAATTGAAAATGGGACCCTTCAATCCACAGGCTGACAGCCACTAAGCCAGGGGTGGGCAACCCCTGGCACGCGTACCAAACATGGCACGCCAGTAACTTTTGCTGGCACGCGAAACCCTCTCTTATAATCTTCCATTTACAATTTTTTTCTTAATATCGACTTTTTTATTTTTCAGATAAATTCAGTGTAGGTGCATCTTAGATAAATAAATAATTTTACATAACAAGTTATCTTAAAGACCATAGACATGGATTGACGAGAGAGGGGAAGAGCAATTTCTATGCCTCTGCCTTAACTCTCCCTGCCTTCCTAGATCCGACCAGTGTTTTGGTTTCATCCACATACGCTTGTGAATCTTTGTTCTCAGTGATGAATTTTGTTAAGTCTCATAATAGGAGTAGCCTGACGGATGAAAGTAGTAGCTCGTGCATATCTCTGAAGGTCACGAAATATAAACCTGATGTAAAATCTCTGTCATCAGTGATGCAGCAGCAAAAGTCCCACTGATAATATCAAACGGAGTCATAAAGTTTTCTGTCGGACTATCAGTGTACATGTATACATTAAAAAATAAATGTATTTTTCATCATCATATACTGTGTTTTTGTCGCTCGAATGAATTTTATTATTTCTTCAAGGTTCTTCACATACGTACACCTTAAGAGATATCAAGTAGGCGTAACATGTTCTCAAAAAATTAGGGTTGGCACGCAGAAGAATTTTGAGTCAGAGATTTTGCTGGTTTTGGCACGCACTCACAAAAAGTTTGCCCACCCCTGCACTAAGCCAAACCGGTTAGGGCACAATTTAGATTTTTAATAGCTTTAGACAGAACTGAACAAAAATTCTGTAATGTGTAACTACTGAAAAGTATTGGTAACATTGTACTATTAAACATTTACTAGCGGCCTGAGAGAGCTTTGCATTGAGTAACTTTGCATGTCCTATGCTACACAAGTGACAGAGTACACCCTAATAATACACTCCCAGAACTTGTTGCAAATAACTTTCATTGTCTCAGCTGATGTCTGAGTCACCATAGTTTCCAAATGAAGTACTGTCAGAAGCAGCCAACTGATACTGGTCAAGCCAAGGATGTCAAAGAAAGGTAAGGGGCAAGGGCAAGGGCAACTAAAATGGTGAAACATTTCAGTTGTGGATTTTTTTATTTGAATGCTGGGGAGTTTTCTTTCTTTCTTTTTTATTATTCTTCACCTCAGGATATTTTTTTTCTATTGGTTTTTAAGAGAGAAGAGAGAGAAGGAGAGATAGGGAGAGAGAGAGAGAGAGAGAGAGAGAGAGAGAGAGAGAGAGAGAGAAATCATAGACTGGTTGCCTTCTCAGGAGCCCAGACCAGGAGTGGGAAGCAAACCCACAATCCAGGTAGGTGTCCTTAACTGGGAATTGAACCCACTTTGGTGCTCGGGCCATGCTCTAACCATTCAGATACACTGGCCAGGTTGGAATTTTTCTTATTATTAAGCTTTTGCATCCATCCCCCTGCTCAGCTATACAGGAAAAAAATAAAAAAGAAAACTGTGATTGGAGAAAATGGAACCCACATAGTTTTGGGAACTCTTTTCTATAAAAATGAAAGTCTAAGAAAAGAGGCTGAGCACTAAACCAGTGTATCTCTAATATAAACAACACAAACAAGTCTCCTCCCCAAGGCTCGCCTTGCCAGGGACATGTTTCTGGAGGGTGTGGCAGCCAGCTCTGCTGAAAGGAGCCTTTAGTCTCTGGATGGCAGCCTGCTCTTCCCAGCAAGTAGAATCATGAAGCTTAATGGGCCATGGTTTTTCATGTGGCGCCTCATATACAAAATGTGATTAGTTTAAAAAAAGAGAGACGTTTAAATAGTTTTAGCTTTTTTTTTTAATAAGTAAATTTACGAAATGCCTGGATCTGTCCTCGAATGAACCCATGGATTATACTTTCTGAATTCTACATTGGGTTATGTTATCGGTTACCTGATCAGGTGCCATTAGTAATATTTTTTTTCTCCTCTAACATCAGACTACTGAAACTTTTTGCTAGACTTGCACTTCAGTAATGCTTAGATAATGTGGGCTTTAATTTCATCTTTACATTCATTGTTTTACTCTTCTGCCTTCTCCCTGCAAACCACCCATCCTTCACCCCTCACAGCACCTAGTCATACTCTCGCTCTCCAGCTATTCGTCTGCCCTTCTTCACTCTTCCATTTTATACTTTTAGCTAGGTTTATACTCTGCTTTTCTTTCAGGGTCTACTATAATATCAAATATTTCCTTATAGACCTACCCCCTTATAGTATCATTGAGAAATATTACTCAACTAGAGGCCCGGTGCACAAAAATTTGTGCACTCGGGGGGGTGGAGAGGGGGGTCCCCCAGCCCAGCCTGTGCCCTCTCGCAGTCTGGGACCCCTCGGAAGATAACGACCTGCTGGCTTAGGCCTGCTCCTGGGTGGCAGAGGGCAGGCCCAATCCCTAAGTGCAGCCCCTGGTCAGGCTCAGAGCAGGGCCTATTGGGGAGTTGGGGCGCCGCCCCGTCATGCACAGAGCAGGGCGGATCGGGAGGTTGCGATGCCACCCTCAGTCACGCTCAGGGTAGGGCCGATTGGGGGGTTGGGGCACCACCCCCTGTCACACTCAAGGCAGGGTCGATGGGGAGGTTGCAGCGCCACCCCCTGTCACGCACAGAGCAGGGCCAATCAGGGGGTTGGGCGCTGCCCCCTGTCACGCACAGAGCAGGGCCAATCAGGGGGTTGGGCGCTGCCCCCTGTCACGCACAGAGCAGGGCCAATCAGGGGGTTGGGCGCTGCCCCCTGTCACGCACAGAGCAGGGCCAATCAGGGGGTTGGGCGCTGCCCCCTGTCACGCACAGAGCAGGGCCAATCAGGGGGTTGGGCGCTGCCCCCTGTCACGCACAGAGCAGGGCAGATCAGGGGGTTGAGGAGCTCCCCGCTGTCACGCATAAAGTAGGGCCGATAGAGGAGTTAGGGCATCTCCCCCTGTCACCCGCAGAGCAGGGCCGATCAGGGGGTTGGGGCGCCGCCACTGTCACACTCGGGGCAGGGCCGATGGGGAGGTTATGTCTCTACCCCATCACACACAGAGCAGGGCCCGTGGCAGGTGGGTTGGGGCGCCGCACCCTGTCACACACAGAGC
>NW_005355584.1:83767-92142 GCF_000412655.1 Myotis brandtii
GGGGAACGTTGGAGTCTGCAGTCACTGAAGCAAGGAAGCCTCATGTTCGCTTCCAGCTGCCTGGCTGCCGGCCGCCATCTTGGCCGACAGTTAATTTGCATAAGGATATGCTGATTAGCCAATGGGAAGGGTAGCGGTCGTACACCAATTACCATGTTTCTCTTTTATTAGTGTAGATGATACTAAACTATGCCAAACATTGCTAAGAATATTTTCTTTCCACTATAATGTATTAGAGCATCACTGTAATCACAAAATCACTGCTGAATATCTAAGTAGTTTGACATCTTTGATTAATATATTTTGTTTTAAACAGCATAGGATCCATTTGATACACAGAAACACACTGCAATCAGCATTTGATTGCAATTGCTATTTCCTGAAAACGGGTCTAAGAATGTTGCATACAGGACATACCAAGAGTCACATACTCTAACTACCACCCACAAATACACTACATCTTTTAACACCCAAAGACAGAAATTGTAAATAGAAATAGAATTCTGTGAATTTCACCTGCTTGATGTAGACAAATAAAAACAAAACAGAAGAAAAATATCTCCACTGAGAGAGAGAGAGAGAGAGAGAATCTGTGTAAGACAGAAAAGAATATATTCAAAAAACAATCATTAAGAAAAGCGACAAAGAAAACATATATTTATATACCATTTAGAATGACCCTTAATAAATACTGATTTTTGAAGATAAATGTTTTTTAATTTTACTTTAAAAATTTTAATATTATTTTTGAATAAATATTAGATTTATATGATTCTTACCAAAAAAGGTACAAAAGGATGTATAGGGAAAAACCAACCTCATTCTCACTAAGTCCCCAGCACCTCAGCTGTGAGTTTCTTACATATATTTCCAGAGGCAGGTATATACAGCACATGTAATCAAATTTGCTTAGTTTTCACCTTCTCTTCCCCTTTAAAACAAATGTTAACTTTTCTTTACTTGGCTTTATTCACTTAACAATGCATCTTAGAGCTTCTTTCATTAGCCATGATGTACAAATCATGTATGTTGAATCAATTTTAATGTGCATTTGTAACTTTGATATATATCACCAAATTGTTTTTCATAAGAATTATATAAATTTGTATTTTTTACATTTAATATTATTTTGTATTAGTTTTCTATGTACAGCATAGTGGTTAAACAATCATATAACTGCAAAGTATCTCCCCTGTTATTTCATGTACCCACCTGGCAACATTCATAGTTATGACAATAGATAAATATGTATTTTAAAACTAACAATGGCTCTGGTAGTTAGCATGGATTAGAGAAAAATGCTTTTACTTCAAATAAAGAAAACATATTTCAAAAGAGTCTGCAATGTGTGTGGTATACACACAGACAGGCAAAAGTGACTGCAGAGTTATATACAGGGTGGGGCAAAAGTAGGTTTACAGTTGTTTGTATGGAAAATAATACAACCATCGATAAATAATTGTACAAGAATAAACTCTGTGTTTTGAGTACTTACAACTATAAATCTACTTTTGCTGCCCCTATATTCATTAGCATGAATAATTGGTTAAAAAATCCATATTATATACTTGATAAAAATATTTCATTTCTATTCATCAACATTTAAATGCTTACATGCCTCATATTGTATACAGCTTACCTGGTTCATTAATGTATAGCTACATATGGATTTATACATGAATCAATGGGAGTATTAGACAAATTAGCTCCCACCTGTTGTTTTAGCATCTGTAGGGAACACGGTGCCACCCAAAGTTGTCTCCACCTTCTACAGAGCAACAAGGATCCACAGTTGCTCAAGAAAGCTTTGCCTCCCTCACAGCCATCATTCCAGGGCGGAATGCCTGAGGCCTGTTCTATGCGCAACTTTGTTCTAGCAGATAAATGCTGGTTTATTGTGTCTTTATTTTAAGAAAAATATGGCACATGATGAAAGATAAAATTTGAAACAAAATATCTTATGAATTAATCTCTGTGATCTTGACATTGAAAAATTGAGGACAAGGAATGAGGAGAAGAAATATGCCAAAATAACAAATAAATCATTATCACTAAGTTGAACACTTAAAATAAGCTCTACCTGGCACTGTCTTAGACCGAGACACCCAGATGTTCAAAGGATCAGGAGTAAACACCTGTAATTAATTATAAGGCAGTCATTAAAATTTCAGAAGAGATAATAAGGGATTTCTTTATGAAGAACAATATTGCTTGAAAAATGAACTGTAAATGTTTGCATAAATTGCTGTTTGGAAACAAACATTCTACTTGGGAATTGTTTCTAAAACAAAGATCCATAAAACGCTATGGACTGTAACTTGTGCAATCTCACATTTTCCTTCCACCCCTCCACCCCTCTGACTGTTCTGCAGATTTTTGACAACCCATAACACATACTTCATCATCATCTTGATGAGTCATTTTAATATGGGCAATTAAAACAAAAATAAGAGGAATGGTATTTATTTGCCTCCAATTGTAATTAATAATTTTATCTGGGTCATGATTAGCTTAGGTCAGAGGCTGGCACTAGTATTTCTAAAATTGGGTAGGGCTTTTGATCTGTGAAGAAACAAAAGAAATAAAGGAGGCCAAAATGAGGCAAATGCCTTGAATTTATGCAGCTCTCCTAAGGAGTTGAAAACTCTGCAATGGCTCATATCTTCCTTTCTATGACACATGGTACTTTCTCTTTAAAGAAACAACCTAGCATGGCCAGTGCTGCTCAGTGGTTAAGCATTGACCTGTGTACCAAGACATCATTGGTTCGATCGATTCCCAGTCAGGACGCTTGCAGGGTTTCGGGCTCAATCGCCAGTAGGGGACGTGCAGAAGGCAGCCGATTGATGTTGATGCTTTTCTTTCATAGACGTTTCTCTCCCTCTCCCTTCTTGTCACTCTAAATTCAATAAAAATATATTTTTTAAAAAGAGAAAAAGAAGCAGCCTAGTCATATGAATTTAATTTCGGAACTGGCCAGGGATCTTTATTTAAGTTATAACGTTCTTCTCATTATATTATAACTCTATGAGAATTAAAAAAGTATGAATTAATAAAGTGAGAAAGGATATTTAAAACCATATTAGTATCTTCTTTTGCATACAGTTTTTAGAGGTAAGTCAGAGAATTTATTATTTGTATGGTTATTTTCCAACAAGCTCTAGTGGAATGTATAAATAAGATTCCATATACTCAATCCTATATAATAAAAGCCTAATATGCTAAGTGTTCGGTCGTCTGGTGGTCTGTTCAACCAATCAAAGCATAATATGCTAATGATATGCTAAGGCTGCTAAACAGCTCGCTATGATGTGCACTGACCACCGGGGGCAGACACTCAACACAGTAGCTGCCCTCTGGTGGTCAGTGCACTCCCACAGGGGGAGCACCACTCAGCCAGAAGCCAGGCTCATGGCTGGTGAGTGCAGCAGTGGTGGCGGGAGCCTCTTCCACCTCCACGGCAGCGCTAAGGATGTCTGACTGCCGGCTTAGGCCCACGGGGAGCAGGGGGAGGGCTGACCTAAGCTGGCAGTCAGACATCCCCTGAGGGCTCCCCTGAGGTCTCCTGGACTGTGAGAGGGCACAGGCCAGGCTGAGGGACACCCCCCTCGCCACCCCAAGTGCATGAATTTTGTGCACGGGACCTTTAGTCTTGTTATATTATTATACACTATTGTAACATATTATAAAATTATTTGAGATGTACATTATATGTATTATATTGTTATAGTAATACTTTTTGTTAAGCTAGTTAGGGGATTGGGTGGGGCTATTCATGTGTAAAATCAAGAAGCAGTGGAGAAAACTCAGTAAAGTTTTTTCTCAAAACACTTTTCCATCAGGACTATACTAAGGCTGTCTATTCCCTTGTAATACTGATGGCCACTCCCGCTTTAGCAGAGACCATCTCCTTTTTCAGTGTAAAAATTCATTTCAGTTGCAGCTTATATTCAAGTTTTAGAAAATATAGGTATTGGGATGAGAAAGAGATACTTTTCAGGTACATGCTTTATACAGCCCCTAAATGCTATAGTCCTGTTTTCTTTAAAATATATTTTTTATTGATCTCAGAGAGGAAGGGAGAGGGAGAGAGAGACAGAAACATCAATGATGAGAGAGAACCATCGACCAGCTACCTCTTGCATGCCCCACACCGGGGAACCAGCCCACAACCTGGGGATGTGCTTTGACCAGGAATCGAACCATGACTTCCTTGGTTCATAGGCTGACGCTCAACCACTGAGCCATGCTGGCCAGGATGTATTCCTGTTTTTAATGACACCTTTCAAATATTTACCATGAACTGGGCAAAGAGCTTAAATTGATAAACCCATACTTAGCATAAATATATGTAGGTTCTATGAGGAACAATTAGTAATATTAATTTCAGTAATTTCCAGGGGGAAGAGGAGGCAGAGGGGGAAATATCAACATTGAATAAAATAATATGGAATTTTATTGTTGCCTTCATCTTTTGAAGTCTATCTCTGAATTTTAACAGGTTCACTTACTTCCAGGGGCTACAGGTGCCTGAATGTGGAGATTCAAGAGCCCCGTCAGCATTGAACCCATGCCTTCATCACACACAGTGTCTTCTGCTCTGAGTGCACCAGAAGCCATCTAACCAACATTACCAGTCATTCTGCTAAGAGATGCTTGTTTATACCTGTTGGCTGTCAGGCACAGCGCTATGTACTGGATGCACAGTGAGAACAAAACAGACCTGCTCCTGCCCTCATGGAGCTTACAAACATTTAAAAAGCACACACAGGAGTATGTATACAATTACCCATTTTGATGAGCACTATGAAGGGAAAATCTGGTGTGTGAGGAGAGAAACCGGGGGGGTGGGAGTCTTCTCAGGGTGAATTCTCAGAGAAGGCCTCTCCAAGAAAAATAAAAGAATTAGATATGAAACCCAAATGTGGGTGGACATCAGAATTCTTCCTTGTACAGTGTGTGTTTACCTATTTACACTAATATCTGCAAGTCAAAGCTAACCCTGAAAAGTTCTTCCTCACTTTGCACCTTTTCATATTTGTAGATCCCTTCTCCCACAGTGAAAAGACCTGGTTCCCCAAACCATTTTCACTCGCTTCCTACGGTACATACCACAAAGAGTTTTAAGAATCAATGTAGAACCCTTTTTACCAGGTGGAAGATTACATAGGAAGTGACTTTCATGAGTTCTTACTGACCCCTAGTGTTTTCTTTGTTGCATCTGCAGTTTTCAAAGCATCAGGTTTTCACAACCTCAACACTTGACATTCTGTGCCAGATGATTCTCTGTTGTAATGGGCTGTCCTGTGCATTAGTATATACAATCAGTATCCATGGCCTCTACCCACTGGATGTGAACAGCACAACTTCCTCCCTGAGTTGTCACCCTCAAAAATGTCTCAGACATTGCTAACAATGCTCCCTGGGGGACAAAATCTTATTGAACTATATGCTGGGTTAAGGCCTGAAAAGCCTCGTTAAAATAAAAATGTAGTATCTTGCAGCAGTAATCAATTAAGTTTTGAGGCAACAAGACCAGGGTTTAAAGCCATGGCAATCTGGAGACTTAGTTTGCCTCTCTAACGCTCTGCTTCTTCCCCAGTGAAAACCAAAAAACTAGCACCAGCTTTGGAAAGTTTTTGTAAGGATTAATTTGATGGCATATATAACACACTTGGTACAATCCCAGGCACATAGTAGAACCTCAATAATTGCTTTTGATGAAATTCTTTCAATTTACTTCTGGCAGAAAATAACTTGAATAACTGTCTGTTTTTGCCAAAGTGATTCTGACTTAAAATCTTCATGGAACCAGGAGTTCCTAATTTAAGAACCCTTTTAGATTCCACTAACGCAGTGGTTGGCAAACTCATTAGTCAACAGAGCCAAATATCAACAGTACAACGATTGAAATTTCTTTTGAGAGCCAATTTTTTTAAACTTAAACTATATAGGTAGGTACATTGTTATAAGCTTAATTAGGGTACTCCTAAGGCTTAGGAAGAGCCACACTCAAGGGGCCAAAGAGCCACATGTGGCTCGCAAGCCGCAGTTTGCCAACCATGGCACTAACGTGTTCTCCCATAAAGTGTTAACTGTCACTATCCTCACTCTAGATCAGTGGTTCTCAACCTTGGCTGCACATTAGAATCATGTGGGAATCTTTTTAAAATCCTGATTTCTGAGCCTCATCCTCCAGAAATTCTGTTTCTTTGTTACTAATGTTGTGGCCTCACCCCATAACAAAGAAACAGAATTTCCGGAGGATGAGGCTCAGAAATCAGGATTTTAAAGGATTCCCAGGTGATTCTAATGTGCAGCCAAGGTTGAGAACCACTGCTCTAGAGGAATACATTTTTTGGAGGGAGGGCAGGTGGCTCTCATACTAAACCACATCAGTTTTTATTTGATGCAAATTAAATACAAATAGCCCTGGCCAGTATGGCTCAGTTGGCTGGAGCGTTGTCCCATGCACCCAAAGGTTGTGGGATTGATTCCTGTTCAGGGCACATACCTAGTCGTTCAATCCCCAGTCAGTGCATACATGGGAGGCAAATGATTGGTGTTTCTCACATTGATGCTTCTCTCTCTCTCTCAAATCAATTAAACACACACACACACACACACACACACACACACACACACCAGATTTCCCTCAATATGTCTTAAGGCTACTTCACAGTGTGAAGATGATCCAGCTTTCTAAATTATTTTTCTGGAATGAGCCTGACCCCTAGAGGACAGGCATTGCATGCAAACCACCAAGAGCCAATGTCAGCTGCAGAGTATCAAGGTGGTCAGACAAGGACTGGGGATGGCCTGGTGTGATAGTAGGATCTTAATTCTGAACCAACTAGCTTGAGCACAATTTCATCTCCTTTATCTCAAATATATACATTTTAAAATTATTGACATAAATACATATAATAAACTGCACATGATTAAAATGAACCATTTGGTCAATTTGCTAGTTGTATCCATACCAGCACAATCAAAACCCATTTCCATCACCTTCTAAAGCTCCCTCATTCCCTTTTGTAATCCACTCTGCCTTCATCCCCATCCTCGGACAACCACTGATCTGCCATCTGTCACTGTACAATGAGTTTGCATTTTCTAGAATTTTTATAAATGGAATGACACATTGTGTAGTCTTTCGAGCCTGGCTTCTTTCACTCAGCCCAGCGATTGTAAGAACAGCTGTGTGGCAGTGATTTGTTCCTTTTTATCACTGAGTCATAGTACATTGTATAGACACACTACATCTTGACTGTAGACTTGAATGTAAGAGTTAAAACTTCTAGAAGAAAATATGGGAGAAAATGTTCATGACCTTAGGGTAGGCAATGCTTTCTTAAAATGCCAAATGAAGAGAAGTGGAAAAAAAAGGTAATTGTATTTTATCAAAGTTAAAACATTTGCTCTTTGAAAGAAGCTATTAAGAAAACAAAAAGGCAAGATTGGTTGCAAGTACTTGTACACATATATCAGATGAACGACTCGTATTCAAAATAATAATGAACTCAAAGACAAAGATTCAAGTTTTAAAAACAGGCAAAACATTTGAGCAGACACTTCACAAAAGGAAATATACATGTGGCCAATGAACACATGAAAAAAGGCTGAGATTTTTCAAACTAGGAAAGTGATAAATGTATATGGTATTTTCATGCCTCTGAAACTGGGTTAGATCTTACAATGGATGAACTTGCAATTGGTATGCTCCTTTTCATGTAAAGTTAATATCTTTATTTGTAGAAGCTAATATTTATTTGGCAATGTCCTCAGAACTTTGCCTGCGTTGTTTCATTTAATATTCACAAAACCCCGTGAAGGAGGTGCTATATTTAAACCTATGTTCACTGTTGTTGTTGTTGTTGTTATTGTTATTATTAATTGAATCAAAACATGTATTATTTTCACTAAAAAAAACCCAACTGTCTTTGTATAAGCACAAAAATTGGCAAGGACAAATGAAGTGATAATTCAGTCCAACAGTGATGGACAAGGACTGTAGGTTTGAAGGAGGAAGGACGAGATTACAGGATGCCTGGAGGGTTCACAGAAGAAGCGCTGGAATCGACATGCCAAGAATGAGGAGTTTGGGTACCTGAGGAATGATTCAGTACCATAAAAACAATTCAATTGAACCAAATTCACACAACATGTACTAAATCCCTGCGTTACTCAAAGCAAAGATAAATTACTTACTGTAAAGTCAGAGCTTAGAGAAGAAGACAGGCATGTACAGCACTACCTGCTGGAATTTGGGATGAAGGAACCAGGAATGTGTGGTGAGGGTTTGGGAAGTTCCCATCCCAGGAAAGTTTCATATTAACAAAAAGGTGCAAGAGGAACTAAAAGTTAGATGGGAA
>NW_005355584.1:92249-95493 GCF_000412655.1 Myotis brandtii
TTAAGAATTGCCAAAGCCAAAGGAGGCCAAACAGCAAGGATAAAAAACTTGGACACGGAAGCAGAAACTGGGAGTCTGGAAGGTATACATAAACATGTTTCAACAACTTGGAAGTAACTGGGTGGGGTGAGATAGGGAATAGAGAGTGGCAAATATTTGGCACGGCTGTTTGTGCTCATAGGTGAGTTTTATGACAGTACCATAAACTTTTCAATTAATATAATGTAAATCCTCATTTTAAACTGAATTTAACAATTAAAGATTTATTAAATTAAATGCATAATTAAATTAATGAATTACTAATAAATAATCACAACCTCCCCACCTTACTTCCCTCTGTTCTCTTTGCTTCTATTATGTGGGGAGGTTTCTTGCTTCATCGGTGATCTCCAGGCAGGAGACACTGAGTAATGCACAGAACACAGAGGAAATGAAAAGAAGCCAGGTGCTAAGTTAACTGACATACGGAGGTGAGGAGAGAGTCTGGATGAATTGTGGAGTGAGGGGATCCTGGATGAATGAGGGAGTGTGACAGTAGAGAGCAAGAGAGTGGGGGCAGAAGAAAAGGCAAGAGTGACAGTGAGAAGCTGGGGGCAGGGCTGGTGTTGAGAGATTTGGAAAAGAACTGCAAAGGGATTTACAAGGTGGTGCTATGGGTGCCCAACTGGAAACCCTTCCATGTTCTTCCAAGAATGGCAGTAAAGGATGGAACTCCTTTTTTGATTATTTCTGGTCAGTACTCTCTGGTCAAAATGCACCGTAAGCCACACATTCCTGTTGGTGTCAAATGTAGAACTCTGGTGAGCTTTATCTGGGTGGAATCTTGGGGAGTGGGCATCCAGAAAGACTCAGGGACATAAACATTTAGAAAAATAAAGAAAGTCAACTTTAGACTTCAGAAGGAAAAACTGTGCAAAATCAGCAAGGTTTCCCAATGGACGGTAATCCACTCGTGGTGAAGAATAACTTTCATGAATCCTTGCCTGTTCACAAGGCTCAGGACATAGCTTCAGATATCAAAACAGCAAAAATCAGAAATGCATTGGTTTCTGTTATGGAGTCAAGGTTTATTCCAAGTTTTATTATTTGAAAGACCATCACCAGTTCTGACCATGTTCTTAACAATCTCGGACTGCAATGCTTTTCTTTCCCCCTTTACTTTTGTTTTTAAACACGCCTATTTACATTATCCCAAAAAACTCTAAATAAATTATTCAGCATCATCAAAACAGACTTCTGGCTATTTAACAAAACTATAAACAGTAATGTTAACAAGAGAACAAAACTCTGGCTAATAACAAAGCAATACCAATGCAAAATCAAACTACAAACATGTTAACATTTTCAGGACATTCCACCCAGAGTCCTTAGATTTAGCTCCGCAAGATTTTACAGAAAACTGACAGTTCACCAACGCCAGCATAGCTTCTACTTGCTTCTCTAACATATGCTTGGCCTCAGTCGCCATCTTCTTCAGCTGACTCCATGCTGATACCTCGGTCACTTGCGTAGTAAAATGCCGCCGATGCAAAGATGTCGTAGATGCAAAACTAGCCCCCTGGATCAGGCTGTTTGGACGGTTGACCCTGACACTGAGTCCACACCAGTCCCAGTCAAATCAGCCCCGTCCACGCCGGTGGAAGTCTGGTCCCTTCTCAGCTTCTTTCTTTAGCTGCTGCTGCATGGAAACGAGCAGCCCTTGGTCTTGCAGAGCTGGAGACCTTCAACTCTGAGTCTGGTGTCTCACACAGACCCACAGTCCCAGGGAGCTATCAGGTCGCACATGCAAAGATAACCAAAGCCTAGAAACAATGCAACTGCTGCAAGAGCTTACAATCTAGGTCTAAAATAAAAGTTACTTTCTTAAACATCAACCACAGCCATCTTCTGCTTTACAGTGGCTTAAACAAAACCTAGGAGATTTCTACCTTATTTTATATCTTCCTGTTTACTTCTTATTTTTTTACCGCTTGCTTCTTACTGCTTATTTTCTATTTCTACTGCTTATTTCTCTACCGCTTATTTCTACTTATTTCTCTATTTCTACAGCTTATTTCTACAGCTTATGTCTACCACTTATTTCTCTATTTCTACAGCTTATTTCTACCACTTATTTCTACTTATTTCTCTATTTCCTACCACTTATTTTCTAACATCTACCGCTTACATTCTATTGCTTATTTCTACCGCTTATTTCTACTTATTTCTTATTTCTAAAGCTTATTTCTACCGCTTATTTCCTACAGCTTATTTCCTACCGCTTAGGTCTCTATTTCTACCACTTATTTCTGCCTATTTCTCTATTTCTACAGCTTATTTCTACCTTACCTATGTTTAGCTTAACAAAAACTAAGAGATTTCTTATTTTCTACCGCTTATTTCTACCGCTTTTTTCTTTTGTTTTGTTTTGTTTTGTTTTGTGATCCACTTCTTTTTATGCTTTTCTACCTTATTTCTTGTCTATTTTTTACTTATTCTCTCCTTAAGAAATTTAAAAATGCTTCAATTAAGCATTGCCCCATGTTTTACACCGAGCTATTACCAAACCTCGGCTCCCTACCTTACTTTTGCTTTTAGCTTTACTTTCTGCTTTTTAGCCTTACTTTTAGTGATCCTCTTCCTGGGATCCTGAATTTCCCAAGTATTACCACACTTTGGCTCCCTACCTTATTTTTGTTTTTTGGCCTTCTTATCTTACTTTTGCTTTTTAAGCTTACTCTCTATTTCTACTGCTTATTTCTGCTTATTTCTTACTTCTACAGCTTATTTCTACCACTTATTTTTTACAGCTTATTCCCTGAATTTCCCAAGTTTTACACCGAGCTAATATTACCACACTTCGGCTCCCTACCTTATTTTTGTTTTTTGGCCTTATCTCACTTTTGCTCTTTAAGCTTACTTTTTTTTCTTTTCTTTCTTTTTTCTTTTGAGCTTACCTTATGCGCCTGCCTTGGAGCCTCCTTTCACCTGACCACCTTTTTTAAATTCCCCCGAACTCAGGCCTGTTCGGATGCCATTTGTTACGCCCGAACTCAGTCCCTGGTCACGCGCCATTTGTGCCACGCCAGCACGACCAAGGGTGATCCCGAGTGGGGGGGTGAAAGGATTAAGGAAAGACAGACAAGAGAATAATAGCTGGGTCTCATTGGGACGCTGCCTCCCTGATGAGGAGACAATGACAGCGCCCACAAGCCGTGTCTTTATTTTATAGCAGATGCCACGAGGCAAAGTAGGGGCGTGATCA